>NC_064472.1:47347395-47591651 GCF_023343835.1 Lagopus muta | reverse complement strand
CCCTCCCCTCCCCTCCTGTCCCTTAGCATAACTGGAAGAATGGCTTTGTTTTAGAGAATGAAGAAAATTTATTTTCTGACATTTTGGACAACTAGCAAAGCAGAATAATTCTATCCTGCTAATAAGTTTTACAAATGTGGTATGTACACTTCAAAGAGAGAGACATTAGAAGGTTGAAAACTAATTATAATTAGATGGGTATGAAACTAGCTAATCTCTGTAGTTGTAAAGAAATTGTCATTAAGATTGCAATCAATCATCTAAAAATGTCTATTTTCCCTCTTTAATTTTATTTGATGAAGATTAGTCTACTTAATAATAAGAAAAAAATTACAACAGAAATTTTATGATTAGTATTACTACTTTCTGTCTTAGTGTCTCAGGAAAATGCCTTGTCTGTTAGCAGTGAAAATTAGATTATCTGTGATATCTAATATCTATGTACTAGAAAATTAGCTCTAATCTTTCTGCTGCTTAACACTGCAAGTTAGGTCAGTTGGAGGAAATTTGCACTGAATAACAAATATGGTTTCAGAGTTTCCCTACATTTCTTTCATATGAGTCTCCATGAAAGGAAACCCCAGAACTCATTTTGAGTTCTAGTAACTGTACAGCGCAGTCACCTCTGCATGCATAACAGTTAGGTCAAAGAGCTGAAGACAAGCTACTTCTTGTGGAATAACACAATTCCTTTCTTTAGTTTGTCCTGCAATCTGTTAAGATCTGATCTACGGTTTTACTGAGTAAATAAGAAACCAGAATTAATAGTACCAGTTAAAATATATGATCCCCATGATGTTTCCTAGTGGATAAACAACCAAGGCAGCACCGTGGTAGCTAATCAGAAGAGCTACTTCTACTGCCTTGGGTCACCTTTCTCCTCACAGACTTCTCCTTTGCATTCAGGCATCTTCAATCAGCTTCCTACCAAAATACTCTCATACTACTATTTATCTGTTTTTTGTTTGTTTGTTTGTTTTGTTTCACTTTTCTGTTGTTTTAATATATTAAAATCCCTTGTACATACACCTCCTAAGGCTGATTCCCTTAGGTTTTTGACTGACACATTAATTTTCAGTTGACTATAACTTAACAATAATAATAGTAATATGCCCTTAGGAGTAATTACTGTCATGATATGCCTCCACCATCTCTGTCACCATCACTTGACATGGTACTGATTCTTACAGCTCATAAGGGGGCAGCTAAGGAAAATTACTTCTCAGTCTTAGAATATGACCAGCTCCTGGTATAAGGTAAAACTTTACAACCTTGAGGAAACATCAAAGAAATTTTAAGCCAGTCATTGTGACATTAGTAATTACAACACACCAGAGACAACAAGCAATCTATAAACAGTAATAACAACAACAAAAAAGGATTAGAACACAATTTCCATCATAGGGTATGGAATAAATGTTTATAAGACTAACTAGATGTAAACTTCCCTAAGGGATTGAAATCAAACAACATACCACCTAGTCACATTTAAACTAGCAGTTCACCACAGTCCAATACCAGGCACTCTTATTATTACCATATGCAATGAATTCAGAAGAGCCAGGAGGAACCTAACAATCTCAAAGACAAAAAGACTGAGACATATCTATATGAATTGGACAAATCAATAAAAAATGCTCTACCTTGGAGTACCTTGGAGAAATTTCATAGGTTATCTCATAGGTGGAATGATTTATTTTACACCATACTAAGAAAAAATGTGTATCAGTGAACATAAAACAGTCATTTTATTTTCATTGAGGAACTAATGGCAGTGTAATAACACAAAGAAATGTCATGTATTTGACAGCAATTTCTTGAGAAATTTTTCACATTTTACATATCATATAAGTTTAGAACTCTGATCATAATCTGAGGACAAGAAGACTTAAAACGTAATCTGCTTCAGCAAATATTTTCAGCTTAAAAGAAGAGACAGCCTAAGAACTTCAGAAGCAGAGAAAACAACTGAATCACTCTATGCATAACAAGAACTACAGCATGTTTTGCAGGAACATGATTTGGGTGTTATTTCAGTGTTCCTGACATTTTCATTAAAAATACCTATTTCCAGCATTTCATAAATTATCAAAAGAGATTTACTGTAGGCTAAAGACTCAGTGGAGGTATCAGCCTGGCAGAAAAATGTGTTGGTATGTGGGGGTGTATGTGTGCAAAATGCCAAAAGGAAAAAAAAGAAATTTTAAAAATATAAACAGATCTGGAAAGTTTATTTATAAGATAAATTTTTGTTCTTACCGAAATTATTACCATTATTATCTGAAAAAGTAGAGTGCATATTTTTCTATACTCTTGATGGTTATAGTTTATTTATGTTACAGTGACTAAGGAATTCAAATAAGATGGGTTGCCATGAGAATTAATGGTGAAGTCATACTTAGGGCATATCTGTAGTTTAATACTGATTTTTGAACAATGAATTTTGAACTGTATTGAATATTCACTTAAAAAATCCTTATACAAGTATTACCTTGTATTATATATGAACTTGCCTATCTTAGTTCTTTATCTAAGATCACAGATGGAAAATAGTGTGCCCTACAGGTGTATAAATGGCCGGGTGGATGCTGTCTATGCTATGTGACACTGACAGAAAGAGATCTTTCGAACCAATTTTAAATCAGTTGTAATTAAAGTAGAAAAACAGCAGCACTTAAGACATGCTATTTACTCCACTCAGAAAGGCGAAGGAATAAGAATGTCAGACAAGTCAGTTTTTTTAAGTTCACATTTCGAACACAGTAATGCAATTTGTCATGTTGGTTATTGTTCCTAGGATTGACTCTTACACAAGGAAAGAGTAAACTTTGCTCTGTATTCTACTTTTCCTCATTTTTTTATGACTATATGAAGTGGATGCAATTCAAGTTCCACTCAAGCCAGTGACGCAGTCAAAACACTGGCAGATCTGTCATACCACTGTGATCTTGAGTCTACAGCATTTGATGCCGATGCTGTAAGTCCAGTCTAGGAGTGTGTATTAGGCTTACCAAACGCTTTCTGAGTCAAACTCAACATCTGTACTAGAGCAGAGTAAACAAGTTATATTCATTTCATTCTTGGTGTTGCACAGTGTAGTTGAGCCACAGATTTGATTATCAGTTATTCAGATGAATGACTCCATGGAAAAAGAAAAAAAGTACCCAGAAAAACATTCTAACTATGGTTAAAATTAGGCTATTAATAACTTATGTTCCCAGAGGAGTTGGAAAGTGTATATTCATTTTAGAATCTCTTACACCAACTTATCTCCCTACACTTCCTAAGGTGTAAGGAGAAAAAGCTTTGCAACACAAAGAAAAATCAGTGATTATATGTAGAATTAGTACGTGATTTGGAAATTGTATAGGTAGGTAAAAAACACAGAATTATTGGGACGAATATTAGAAAAATATGCAGAGTAGATGATGACAGTGAAATTAATGGCAAACAACATGATGTAATTTTCTTCACAGGGCTAGTATCTCTGTAAGCAGAAAATTAACAATGTCTCAACTTCAACAGTTTTGAAATGATCTTGAACACTTTGAATACATGGTGTATTCTCCACATTAAGTTCCTTTTTTCAAGGGGAACATATTAACAGAACCCATGGATACTTTACAGAACAAAGGATTATTTTTTCTCCCAGTGAATTAATTTCTTTCACATTGAAGAACTGAATCTTACAAGAAGCAAGTAGGTAATGGATCTAGCCATCAAAATGACTGCATTCAAAATACCAGTAGTGCTCTTAAATAAACAAACAAGGTTCTTTTCTTCCTAATTTCTCTATAAAAGGATGAAAGCATTAGAAGCTTTCCAAAATTATTCAGTTTGAAGAATTTTGAACAAAGGCAAGGCAGAATTGTATAGAACCCAAAGACTAGGTGGCAAGCAGTATTTCGTTTTACAAACCAATATGTTTCAGTTATAATTCTTCCAGACAGCCTGTGGATATCACCATGTCTTTCTGAAGAGAAGGCTCAAAATGTCTTTGTCCTGCTTTGAACTGAGCTGGGTAAGAAGGAAAGAGACCTACTCCACTGAACTTTGAAAATCTTCACACCCTCTCACCAACACTTAATGTTTGCCTCTCATTGCTTGGGAGTCAGAGTTTCAGGATTGTTAAATCGCACCAATTATTTTATCTTTCTGCCTGTCCCTTGGTTATCTGATCAAAATGCTCCTGCAAGTTACAGCTCTGACAGTGGCTTAAACATCAACCTGACCTGGGAAGTGTGAGAGGATGTCTCCTATGTAGGTAAAGCCTACATAGCATATTAGCTAATTACATACATATTAGCAGTTGTTGTAACACCCAGCAGCATGTAGAGGAAGGAACAAGTGTTTTTCTTGAGTTTGCTAGTGATCTTTAGCAGAAGAGGAAGACAGAAAGAAAGGGAAAAACGAAAAGCAAAGAGAGAAAAGGGGAGAAGCAAGGGAGAAAGTATGGAGAAAGGGAAGAGAGTCAATATGAAAATATAACTGGCTTTTCTCTTTGAATTAGCAATCAGTATAGGTTTGGCATAGCACTCTATAATCTGAACTCAGGAGGAAAACAGAAGGAATTAACATCGCTTTTTTCTCTATGTTGTTGAGTGTTTTGCTCCAATTTATAGGAGGGAGAGGAGGTTCTTTTATTATCTATATATCCAGCGTGAGATTAAGAAACAATGGTTCAAATGTTGGTCCGACCAGTTTATTGCAGATCTTAACTAGGGAAACGTGGAAGGGGAGGACAGACAGTATTATGAATTAGGGTAATGGGGAAGGGAAGGAGGGCGATAGAAGAGGTAGAAAAGAAGAAGCAAGGAGTCTTTATAGGCAGCAAGAGGGACATAGTCACCACCATGGATCCAGTGTGGTTCGTAGTTAAGTCTTTGATCTTCAGTAGTGGTGGGTTATCGGGCAGAGTTGTTCTGTTGACAACAACGACGACGACAACGGCAACAACGACAACAATGACGATAACGACAACCACCAGGGCGATGATGGCTCCTTTTCAATGCTTTCAAAGTGGTCGAGTCAGCTGTCTTTGGAGTGACAGCTCAAACCCAAGGTGGTCGAGTCAGCTCCCCTTGGAGTGGCAGCTTCTGGCTCTGGGATCTCAGCAGAAACTCCTTTGTTCCCATCTTCCGGGCCTTGCCAGCAGATAAGAGGGAGTAGAGATGCCCATCTGCATCCCATTTTTCACAGGACACGATGGTATCATTCCCCAGTTTTCCCATACCTAGCTGGAGCTGTTTAGTCACAGGCCAGATCTTTCTTCTGCCATTAAACACTCCTGAGCACTCTCTTCCAGAGGCAAGAAGCTCTGGAGGAAGGGGCTTTCACAGAATTACAGAATGGCCAGGGTTGGAAGGGACCTCCAGGATCATGAATCTCCAACCTCCCTGCCACATGCAGGGCTACCAACCTCCATGTTTAGTTCTAAACCAGGCTGCCCAGGGCCCCATCCAACCTGGCCTTGAACACCTCCAAGGATGGGGCATCCACAACCTCTCTGGGCAAAATTTCAAATGTTTCCAAAGTGATACCGATTGTCACATGGTTAGCACCCATCACTTGCTTCCTCAACAAATCAATCAGAGTCTTATCACAAGAATGAAAGGAATGAAACTACTGCATGAAGGTCACACTGAATATCTCTAATCAACTGCAGTTTTTAATTAGGCAAACAACTAATCATATAACTATCTTTGTTTTATTTCTTTCTGTCTGTAAGCCTAGTTTTAAATTCTGTATTAGATTTTCAAATCAGATGGTTTCAGGTAATTCAACTCTGCTGCACTTCTACAGCAGTGGGGTTGTCCTGCAAACTGAATGCTAAAAGAAAATGTCTAGGTGGAAGTGCATGTTTTTTTTCTTAACTCACCTTTTCCACCACTATTTAGATTCTGTACTTTAGAATCATTGAAGAACACTGACGTACACTTACTCAAAATAAGAACTATTAATGGGGTATCAATAGAATCTGAGGGAAGAGAACAGCTGACTTGACTTACATGACAATACTTAAAAGGAATATGGAGCTACTAGAAGCTCAAGTCAGAGACAGGCAGTATGTGCTTGTGATTAAAGAATTGGAACATTTGTCGTGAAATGAAAGGCACCAGTAGATCTGTTTATTTATAATTGGGGGGCCTTAAAGGAAAGATATAAATTTAATTGTGTGATTTTGTTATCTCTTTTCCTTATTCCATAGTCTCTGCTACACGTGCTGCATTTTTTTTTCTCTCTCTTCACATTACCTCTTGATCATGAGAAGACTATCAGTATGTGAACATATCAATTAATTATGTTTATCCATGTATTATTAGATGCAATAAGAAAAGAACAATATTTTCCTAAGTTTTTACAGCATCTAGTACCCTGGAGCATGTCAGCAGGTCATTTGAATGCTGCTATAGTATAAATTGACGAAAAATGTTTGAAGAGTATATTTGAAAAAACCTGAAAGACTTAGTCTGGACATTTTAGAACTACCTTTTTGACTTAAAGTATTTGAATGACATTTGAAAAATAGTGACATATTTGTGTTATATTAAATAAGACTTTTAAAAAACAAATAATTATTCAAATGCTCGTTTTGATGAAAATATCAGTGTTGTTATAAAGCAATATTTTACATGGCCATGCTAATAGGCAACTAGTAATTAATGATATAGAAGTTTATTTGGGCTACAAGGATGAAGAAAAACAAAAAAAGAAAGAAGTAAGAAATACACTCAAAAAGGAAAAGAAGAGGGACTGAAACTGTATTTCCAAAGAAGGAACAGAGGAAACATTCCCAACCTGCTGCCATGGCCAGCCTGTCCTCCAGCCACTCTGTGCCATTATGTTGACAGCTCTACTCTACCAAGGAGCCCAGCCCAGCCCTGGGTGTGTACCTATCATTCAACAGCAACCAAACATCAGTATGATTGGCACTGCTGCATTGAAACCAGGATATGGCAAAAGTGTATGGCAGTGCCAACTCGAGTTATGGCAAATAGCATTATGCATTTTGATACACCAGCTAAACACAGTTTGTGAATGATGAAAAGTGTGCAGTTCTGCTTTCCATTTTTATAAAGGAATGTGAAAATCTTTTTCTACAATTTCAAGATCATGATTTTTTGGAATGTCTGCAACTCCATTTTAATTCAATATAAGTAACTTACTTACAAAATTTTGAATGGAATGTATTGAGTTGCAATCAGATTATAAATTAAAAAAAAAAAAGATTGTGTCTCTGTACTGGACTTCTATGAGCCTTATCCTACAAGAGAAAAACATCAGTTACTTCAAAGTCATGCCTTATTCATTTCATCACATTTTGGTGGTAAGCATGTTTGTGAACAACTCTTTTCAAGGATGAATCACAGGAGGAGTAAAATGTTATCAAAATTCTGTGATGAACATCTTGAGAACTCACTAAGAATTAGAACCACTTCCACTGAACGAGACTGCTACATTAGTTTCACAAAATCAAGGTCAAATATCTCACAGTTTTTATCTTTTTCTTGCCTATTTTTACAGTGTTTTAATAAATGTATGTATAAGTAAAGCTTTCTTACTAATATACATTAACTGCAATATATATATTTTTATGTGGCCCAAGACAATTCTTCTTCACTAGGCAAGCCAAAAGTTTGGACGCTAATTAGAGAAGTGTTGCAATAATCATACTTCCAGATAATTATGTTCAGTTAAAAAAAAGCACACCTCAACATCCTCTAGAATCAACTAACTGAAAGTAAAAGTAAAGATTCCTTTAGAGAAAAGTTTCAAAACTTAAAACAATAGGATTATATCAGAATTAAGATATATTAAACAATGACTGTAAAACTGAGAAACTACACCTATGTCTGTGTGTATATTTCCTAACTTGAAGATTGGACGGGGAAAGTAGACCCCATAAGACCTTTTCAGAGCTGCCTGCAAAATGAAAAAAAAAAATAAAAAAAAAAAATCAACAAATCCACACTAAATACAAAATCAACAAACCAAATAAAGAAACAGAAAGGAAAAATCAACAAAAAATTCCTTCTGTTGTTATACATAACAATCAAAAGTAGATTTAAAGGGATGCCCAACCTGAAATAACACAGTTAAACTGTGACTGAATAGTAAACAAAAGAGGCAGTGAAGACAGAAAGCCAGAATAAAAGCAATTTCAATAATAATTAATACAAATTATTTATATCAATATCATGAAGTTGCAGACGATTAATGTTTTGATGGTCAAAGAAGTCTCTCTCTGTAAGATGTCAGGTAACTAGAGGATACATCTTATACAAATTTGTGTCTCAAATATATCCATGCCAAGCCTATTATCTACACCAAATTTTTATCCAGTAGGTATTAATCATCATCTTTTCATTAGTTTCATCAAGCTTGTATTTATAACTCTTTGTCCAGAGATGCAAAATTTCCCAGATCTATTATTCACAGGTACCTGTTATAGTATGCATCGTCTAGCAAATAATATAAAATAGGACACTTGTTAGTCATGTGATAGCGCTAAGACAGAACACTAACCCATTATTAGAAAGTCACCTTCCACTTATTGAGCAGGACAAATCAGCTAATGTCATT
This sequence comes from Lagopus muta, assembly GCF_023343835.1. Lineage (NCBI taxonomy): Eukaryota > Metazoa > Chordata > Aves > Galliformes > Phasianidae > Lagopus > Lagopus muta. The sequence goes on along the minus strand of NC_064472.1, from coordinate 47,583,068 downwards.
TCTCCCCTAATGCTGTATCTTGAAGATACTGAAGCATCAAGATAGTGTTTTGATAGATTACATGAAAATTAACCCCAAATTATATCTTTTTAGTGGGGAGAATTGAACATTCTTTCTTGCATAGAAAAGATGAAGAGTGTCTAAGTAAGTTGAGAGAAACCTCATCAGTCTTGATTTTCTCTGATCCACAGTTGGTTTCAGGGATGTCTTGCCAAACAGAGCCAGACAAGTCTGACAGTTGTTGACTTTGGCTTGACTGGAAAAAAAGGGGACTTTTTGCTGCAGTCATTGGAGGGAAAGGAAAAATAAATTCCTAAAGATGGTGGAAGGAAGAGTAACATTATGGTACACAAAGGTTTCCATACCCAGTTCAGGAACATGCTCTAATTTCTGCTTGAAAAAGCACTGACCTGATCAAATCTGACTGAAAACAATGCCTTTGTGCATGTTGGATCAGTTCCTTGAGTCATCTAGCCCTGAGAAACCAGGATTTGCCACAAGAACATATATTTTGAGCAGGAGGGAAAATAATAGCAATATGCACTTCACTGATGTTAGATATTCATTTCTGTGGTGTAGTTTTATTTGGAGAAAATTTATCATGAAGTATTATGAATATATATTCTTAAGTTCTCCCATTTTGATATTACGAAAAGAAATATTTTCTCTTTGATTTTTTTTTCTCAACAATAACCATGAATAACTCAGAAAAAAAGATACTTTGTTTTGATTAGTCCTTTATATTTAGAATGTCTTAGTAACAAAACTACGTGTCACTCATCAGTAGTGTAAAATGCTCAGGAACATATAGCTGTCACTATAACAAAGCAATTATGTATAGTCTGTGAACACCAGTTCCTTTGAATCATAGAATCATAGAATGATTTGGTGTCATGGTTTTATGTTTTATGTTTTTGTATAAAACCATGACCAACCCAAAGTTGGAAGGGACCTATAAGATTATCTGTTTCCAAACCCCCTCCCTCAAGACTAGATTGCTTGAAGTCCTCCAGCATGGCTTTGAATGCTTTCAGGGTGGAGGCATTCATAACCTTGCGGGGCAGCCTGTTTCAAAATCTCACCATCCTCACAGTACATAGTCTTAATATCTCGTCTAAATATTCCCTATTCCATTTCCCCTTGTCCTTTTACAACAGACCGTGATAAAGAGCCTGTCCCCTCCTTTCTTGATACTGAAAGACCTCTCTCTGAACTCCCCAGAGCCTTTTGTTTTCCAGGCTGAAGAGCCCCAGCTCTCTCAGCCTGTATTCTTAGGGCAGGTGCTTTAGCTCTCTGATAATCTTTGTGGCTTTCCATTGGACCTGCTCCAGAAACTCCACGTCCTTCTTGTGTTGGTGGCTCCAGAACTGGATGCATTACCGCAGGTAGGGTCTCACAAGAACAGAGTAGAAAGGCAGAATCATCTCCCTCAGCCTGCTGGTCATGCTTCTCTTAATGCAACCCAGTATACAGTTGGCCTTCTAGGCTGCTTCTACAACATTGCTGGCTCATGTTGAATCTTTCATCATACGAAACTCCCAAGTAGTTCTCCTCAGGGCTGCTCTCAAGGATTCTTCACCCAAGCTGTGGCTGGGTTTAGTATTGCCCTAACCCAGATGCAGGACCTTGCACTTGTTGAACTTCATGAGGTTGTCATGGACCTGCCTCTCAAGCAGGTCTTTTTGGATAGCACCCCTTCCCTCTAGTGTGTCAATTGCACCTCTCAGCTTGGTTCTGCAAACTTGCTGAGACTACCCTCAATTCCACTGTTCATGTCACCTACAAAGATGATGAATTACACCATTCCGTACACTGATCCCTGAGGAACGCCGCTTGTCAGTGGTCTCCATTTGGACGTTGAGCTCTTGACCACAACTCTCTGAGTATGATCATTCAGCCAATTCCTTATCCAGCCAGTTGTCCATCCATCAGATCTCTTTTTTTCCAACTTGGCTAGCAGGATGTCATGTGGGACAGTGTCATATGCTTTGCACAAGTTCAGGTAGATTATGTCAGTTGTCCTTCTTTTATCCACTGAACTTTCAACTCCATCATAAAAAGCCACCATATTTATCTGGCATGACTTACCCTTGGTGAAGCCATGTTGGTTAACACTAATCACCTCACCTTTATTTTCCATGTACATTATTAGGGCCTTTGAGAGGACATTCATCATGACCGTGCCAGGCATAGCGATGAGACTGACTGACCTATCGTTTCCTGATTCATTTTTTCCCTCTTGAAAATGGGGGTCACATTTCCCCTTTTCCAGTCAGTGGGAACATAACCAGACTGCCATGACCTTTCAAATGTAATGGACAGCAGCTTCATGCACCAGTTCCCTCAGAACCCTTGAATGGATCTCCTGGGGTCCCATGGACTTGTACACCTTCAGGTTCTTTAGATTGTCTTGAACCTGATCTTCACTTACAGCAGACAGATCTACCTTCTGCAAGTTCTTATCACTGCTTTCTGCAACTTGGGCCATGGCTGGAGCCCTTGCTGGTGAAGAGTGAGGCAAAGTGAGGCACTGACCATCTCAGCTTTTTTCAAATCCATTATGATCAGATCTCCAGTTTCCTTCAGGAGAGGGCCCACATCTTCCCTGACCTTCTTTTTATCACTGATGTACATGTAGAATTTGTTCTTGTTCTCCTTAAGATCTCTGGCTAGATTTAATTCTATCTGGGTTTTAGGTTTGCTAACCTGATCCCTAGCTGCTTGGACAACTTCTTTGCAGTCCTCCCAGGTAATCTGTTTCTGCTTCCACTCCCTATAGACTTTCTTTTTTAGCTTAAGTAATCCAGAAGCTTCTAGATGATTCATGGAGGCCTCCTGGCATTCTTTCCCACCTTCCTTTCTCTCAGGATGCACTGCTTCTGGGCTTGGAGGAGACGGTCCTTGAATACCGACCAGCTTTCTTGGACCCCTCTTCCCTCCAGGGCTTTTCCCATTTTCTCCATGTCATCCTGCCAAGCAGTTCCCTGAAGAGTTCAAAGTCTGAGTTCCTGAAGCCCCAGATAGCAAGCTTGGTGCTCACTCTCTTTGACACCCTAGGGATTTTGAATTCCACCATTCCTTGGTCACTACAACCAAGACTGCCCATGAGCTTCACGTTACTCACCAGCCTCCTCTCACTGATGGGGACAAAGTTCAGCATACTGCCTTTTCTCATGGATTCCTGTACTACATGGGTGCAGAAGTTATCATCAACACATTCCAGGAACCTCTTGGATTTCTGGTGTATTGTTCCAACAGATATTGGGGTGGTGGAAGTCTCCCATTGAGGCTATGTTTTGTGAATGAGAAACTGCTCCTATTTGTTTATTGAGGGCTTCATCCACTTGGTCTTCCTGATCAAGTGACATGTAGCAGACACCCACTATAATGTCTCCTTCCCTTTCCTTTCCTTTTAGATTTCCTTTTGGAACCTGACCCTTCAGCTCTCATTTAGCTCCTCATCTATCCCCATGTGCAGCTCCATGGACTCCAGGTGGCCACTGATGTACAGGGCAGCACCCCCTCCTCTTATACCTGTCTATTCCTACATTCAAGTCATGAGAGTCAATTCACCACAAGATGCAGGGTTATCTTGGCATAGAAAATTGTTTCATGGAATAGACAGGTTAAGTATTATTCTTTGTTTCTCTTAATAATCAAGTAGAAATAATTTTGTCATTTACCAAAACTGGAACATTCAGTGTTGTACTCAGTACTTAATCTCCCACCAGTTTAGCATACTGTGGTATTCAAGTGCTCAAAATACACCCTACAGCTCGCTTTACAAAGGCATTGATGTATTTGGTCTCCAGAAGTGTTTGGGATAAATGTACAATGTATTCAAGCTAGTATGAACATCTGTGAGACCTTAGTAGCAACCGGATTTTATGTCAGCAAATCTAGATTTTTCCCATGCAGAATTTCAGACATTTTAATTTCTACAAGTTTAGGTTCTTAAAAAAAAAGTTTACACACTTAGGTTGGCTTAGTATTAAACTTATGAGAAGTGATTATACTGTTTTGCACTTTGTTCTGGAACAAAGAGAGAAATAATTTAATATTCATAAAACAAAATGTTTGCATTATAAAAACCCCTAAAACAAATATTTCTATGTCATATTTCGAACATATGAGAATATAAATGGTAATCTTGTGCTTTCCATTAGTAGTAATTTTGTGCCTTCTACCAAGTAAGCTGCAAAATTTTCCATAAAATGAGAAAGAAGAGGAATATGCTGGCTGAAAGAAAGTTAATTAATATTAGGAGGTTGGAGCCATTGTAGTTCACATAAGATAAAATCTCATATGTTTGCTAACATAAAGCATATAGTTTTCTTTGTTCTAACATTAGTCTTAGATGCCTACAAGACAAGTTGAAAATGAACTACATTGGTTAAAACAAGAAGTAAATATGATCTTTGTTGCTTTGAAGGAATAACAATGTAATAGAGAAAAAAATTCTGGGTAAATAAAAACAGCTTATTTACACTGACACCTTGACTCTTCATCTGCTTATGAAGAAAAACTAATTTCAGAATGAAATACTTCTATCTCTGTTGCTATGATAAGTCATTCTGTTATGGATGCAATAATGCTGACCAATGATAAAGTCATACAAACACATAATGAATAGAAATGAAAGGTAATAGCTAAATAATTTGTGCTACATAAATGAAAGAAACAATTTTAAAACTCACAGCAACCAAAACGAATATGAAGGAGAAACAATCAAGAGCGGGAAAAAGATCTTGTTGATGAACTGAGCTATATTAAGGAAGTTCTACTTTGTTGTTGTTGTTGTTCTTGTTTGTTTGTGGTTTTTAATTTGTTTTTGTTTTTTTTTTCCCCACTGCATTAGAAGAGATAGGAATTTCATAGTAAGGGAATAATATTTTTATCCTCAGAAGATGAAAAATTAGGGCCTATTCCTTGAAGAGAAAATTTTGCATTAAAATCCATAGGTTTCTTCAAAAAAAATTTTGAACAAAAATCTTTTGGATTTAGCTGAAGGAGGAAACTAGAAAAGTTCAATTCTATAGGAGAGATCAAATGAAACCTACCTAGATACCTCAACATGGTCATGTTTACTGAAAAGAGAGATTGGACTTGGCTATTTAAGTGAAATACTGCATCAAGGAGTTAAATATATTAGGTGTCCCTTAGAAATATAACATTTTTATTTACAATAAGATACAAGCAACTGAATGGTTGTTTCAATTGGACTCCAACTACTTCAGGATTTGTCTAAAGATATTAGTGATCTGCCAGTGGTGTAAGACAGAGAAAGTATACACAGTGATAGAGAACTTCTACCTGTTACGAACCTATTTTAAGGAAAAACCTACTGCAGTCAGATCGGGAGCAGAGATTATTCTATCTCATCTGATGAGCTTTCTGATTTTAAGTCTTACTGACTTTTAATGTCTTGAAAGAGTTTTTCATAAGAATTGTTTTATTGCCAATGTATTCTCAGCTGAGAGGTGCAGCTCACACAATAGAGGAAAGGAATATCATCCAGAGGGACCTGGACACTCTCAAAAAGCAGGCCTGCATGCAACTAATGAGGTTCAAGAAGGCCAAGTGCAAGATGTTGTACAGGGTCAGGGCAATTCCAAACACGCACAGATTGCAAGAAGTACTCAGTGAGAGCAGCCATATGGAGAAAGACCAGGGTTTTGTGATGGACAATAAGCTGGACATGAGCCAGTAGTGTGCCCTTACAGCCTGGACAGCCACTTGTATCCTGCGTTCAGAAGAGGGGTGACCAGCAGGGAGAGGGAGGTAATTCTCCCCTCTATTCTGCCCTCAAGAAGCCCAATCTGGATTAATGTGTTCAAGCCTGATGCCCCAGCACAAGAAAGACATGCAGCTGCTGAACTGGGTCCAGAAGACAGCCAGAAAGCTAATCCAGATGTCTGGAGCACCTTTCCTATGAAGAAGGATTGAGAGAGTTGGGTTCGTTTAGCTTGGAGGAGAAAAGGGTATGAGGAGATCTCATTGCAGCCTTCCAGGACTTGAAAAGTATAGAAATTCTTGAACCCCTGTTCTAAAGACTAACTTATGAGATTGGCTAAATCTGTCCCTGAATGTTAAGCGGAAACATTAGAAACATGATTCTGCAATGTTTCTGTGATGTTTTGATCAGAACAGAGGAGAACAAAGGAAGGGTGACAGATTGGGTTATAAAAAAATCTATCTAGACCGGAATTATGCTCACTGCATTTTGAGAAGAAGACACCTATGGCCAAAAAAAAAAAAAAAAAAAAAAAAAAAGAAAAAGCATTTTGGCAGACATCTCAAATGAATTCATGTCTCTGGATTTTTTAAAGATAGACACTTTCGGAACCAGAAGTGCATTTGAATAACTTCCTTTGTAATGAATTGTAAAATCACATTATTTTAAAGATAACATGGGTAGCTGAAGTTGTCTGTCAGTTCTTGTTTTACATTATCTCATTCTCCTTCTTGAATTACTCAGCATCAGGTATTTATTCTATTTGTTCAAATTGCACTTAAATTAAAATCAAATATTATTGCTAGTACTTAGTACTTTGTATAATGTAACTAATTGCCATTGTGTCAACATAGATGTTGCTAAATAATAGCATGAAATGAGTAATGCGCTGAATATTTATAGAGTATGTCTTTTTGAATTTGATTTCCTGATCATTGTTATTTTTTAATCTCATCACTTTAGGAAATAAGTAAGTGTAGGTTCAAACTCTGGATCCTAAAAATATGATACTTTTGACTTGCAGAAAGAACAGTTCCTATAAAAAGGAATTAGTTTTTCTTAAGAAGCTTTATGGCTCAAACAGTTACCAGTTATAAATACCTTTTTTACATGAGATTTTCACAGTATGTGTGGAGACTGCATAAATACATTGCACTTTAGTAAGGACTAGGAAAAACAGGGGCCAGGGGCAGTATAGTTCCAGTTTGCATTAGAAATCTGTTCTCAATACAGTCTCTTCACAAACATCTTCTGGTGTAAATTTATGGAAGTAGTTTTATTTTCAACACCTATTTAGTTATCAAACTTTATTTATCTGAAAAAGTGAGTATGTATATCCTATTTTTCTCCTGATTAACATAGTCTTCTAGTGTACAGACAGAATAAGATAGTGTGATTCTACAGAAATAACCATTTCACGGATTTGTTTAAATTGAGGACTATTGACTCCACTTTACCTGCCAGTAACACAGGATTTCCTAATTTTCTTTGCTTAATATCCTGCATCTTTATTCTCTTTTTGGACTTGTTTGCTTTCCTCTTCCTCTTACTTTTTATCTAGAACATTTTTATCAGCCTATCTTTTCAGTTTCTTTCAAATAGTTAGAATAGACTATACAATATTTTTTCTTTAAAGAAAAAGGCTTATGATCTGATTTTCTGGTAGAAAGGACTATATTTTGTAAGTGGAGTTTGGCTGAATGCAAATTCTGCAGCTGTGTTTATTAGATGGTAGTAGTTTGTTATGTTGTCAGTTTGCCAGATAGCATGATGTCTGCTTGCTTTTGATATAAAGGTAAAATAACTGTTTGTAAAATGTAGAAATATATTTGTTATGATTTTTTCCTATCAGTTGGATTTTCAGTATCATTTAGAAAAATGATAATCTTTCTACATTCATACTATCTTTATAATAGACATTCAAACAAACAAACAAAAATTATGTTAAAGGAATAAAAAATTGAACATATTTTGTAACAACATAAATCAGAAGAGTAAAATAAAAGTGAAAATGAAGGTTATAACCATGACTTACTGCTCACTGTCAGGTTAGACACATCATCAGATATAAAAAATGGTTCAATTTTCTTTCCAGACTCTCTTTGTTTATTTATTTCACAGCTAATGGTATAGCCTACTAGGTACAGTTCAATTTCATATTCCTGCAATAAAAAACCTTGTGAAGACTTTCAACTTCTTTGAATTCTTGATCTCCTTTTGTAGTAATATTTTGCTTTCCAGTTCTCTGTGTTGCTCCTTTGTCTTTTCTACATTCTCTGGCATTCTCACCCCAAACTAGTTGCAGCCGCTCTCATTACTGGCCTGCAAAGTGATTCCTCAGACTCAGTGGTAAGCACATCATCAGCATACCTGACATTATAACATTTGTTTCCTCTAATTTGAATTCCTCCATTGTAACCATTAAGATAAATGTGCACTACCATTTCAGTATAAATCCTGAACAGATGCAGTGGCACAGTGCAGCCCTGCTGAACTCCTTCCCAGATGTTAGAGCTCTCTACTGTTCTTTTTTTTTTTTTAAAGCTGCAGCTTCCTAGTAACATAAAATTTGGGGTAGCAAGTGACCACATTTTAAAAATGTTAATTGACTACAGACCTGTCTAGAAATTAAGTGGGAAGGTATGTAGGGTTCTTCACTTAATGCACTTTTTTTTTTTTTTTAATTGCTTTTTCACTTTATATTATCTTAGCAATGAAATCTCACATCTGACTTTTATTATTTTTATGTGTCACTGCTTCTTTATATTAAACAAATTCTCAGTTACCTCTGTAAAGATTTTAGTGATGCAACATATTTGTTCTGTCAGAAAAGGATTTCACTGGCTTCAAAATATAGGAACACAAGAGAAAATACAAAAGTTTCATTATGTAAGGAAATGGTTGCATCAACTGAGCTAGGGTGTGTGCATACTGACTTCTTCCCTACTTCAGCACTTTTCCATGTAAAATTATTCAGAAGTATGATAAACAGGTAACATTCCTCCCTAGTCCAAAGCTTACCACTACGATGCTCTTCAGAAAGAAGGTGTTTTAGTGAGACCTTAGAGATAATATGAGTATAAGCATTTTCTGTATCCTTGCTACAGATTTTCTTTCCTTAAATCCACAAATGAAATCAGAAAAAATATATATATTGGAATCAATATATTTCAGTAATATTTAACCCATCTTAGAAAAAGGCGGTGGAGCGTGGAATTCTATTACAAAAAGGTTATGCTGTGAGCTTTGGTCCTAGTCTCTGCTTGCATGTGAAATGTATTTTTTAAAGCTAGTTCAATGTCATTATAAAAAAAAGTTCAATGAATTCACATACATTTTGGGATGATTCTGAGTATGCATCAGAACTTACTAATTTTATATTGCACTTAATTTTGAAATTTCTCTAGAAAAGATTTCTCCAGCTTCTCAAACAACAATGTAATAATGTCACTTTGAAGCATTTTCAAGGATCAAGGTCTTGAAAACCATTTAAATATTGTATGTTTTTACATGTATAGATATTTTTGCTGTGAATATTGATAAAGCTTTCTCTTTAAAAATCCACATTGATCAAAGTCCTAAAAATAGATTATATTCCTATCACCTGCTTCACTTCTGTGACCTTAACTTTACGCTTTCTGAGACTAGCATAAATCTGAGGGGAGGATTCTAGACTGGACAAAGCATGGAGATAACAATCACAACAATTTAAGAATGAGTTAAGATAATTTCTACTTGATTTAAAATCAGTTGTTACATATGCAGATTTTTTTTTTTTTTTGAGATAATCACAGAACACAAAATTTATCTGTCTTTCATCACCTTCAAGATTGAGTATATTTAAACAAATTAGATCACAGTATTCCATAATCAACTTCATTCTTCACAGCAGTACAAACACTAATTGCAATCATTCCTTATTTTTAACAAATTCACAAGTATTCAGCACTTTCAGATCAAAAATTCTCTGATGAACACTAGTGAACAATGTTTAGCCACTGCATGGGAACTGCTGAATTATGGCCTGAACCTGTGATTGACCACCTGAGGCAAGCTATGAGTCAGCTCTGGAACCACAGGTGAAGGCAATTCACCTGTGCTACCGGAAGGGAAGGAGCCTGGGTCCACCTCTCCTATACTCCATTTAAGAGCTGACTGCCCCTGGGGAAGGTTGTGTTTTAGAGATCTCTCCTCTTGGAGTCTTCTCAGCAAGCCCAGGATAAGGGTAAGCTTTCCATCTATTTCTCTTTAGCATGATAACCTGTTTAACCTAAATTTATTCTATATTTCTTAATTATAACATCCATATATTCATTATTATACAGCTACAAAAAAAGACTGCTCTCCTAACATCTGTAATGATATTGAATGAAGCAGAAGTAGTGATATTTTAATATAAAATATTTTGCAAATTAAAATTTTTATGATGTATGGATTAACAAAAATATTCTTCACTAAATGAGAGTGTTGCTGGAGGGTGAACTCAGAGAGTGGGGGTGAGCGGAATTAAATCCAGCTGGTTATTTTTCCAACAAGTGATGTTCCCCAGGGGTTGGTGTTGAGGCCTGTCCTATTCGATATCTTTATTAATGATCTGAATGAGGGGATTGAGTGCACCTTCAGTAAATTTGAAGACGGCACTAAGCTGGGAGAAAGTGTTGATCTGTGTGAGGATATGAAGGCTGTATTGAGGGATCTGGACAGGCTGGATTGATGGTTAAGGCCAATTATATGAGGTGTGGGGCAGAGTGGCTGGAAAGCTGCACAGAGGAAAAGAATACAGACTTGCAAGTTGGCAGCTGACTGAATGTGAGTAAGCAGTTTGTAGCCAATAAGGTCAGTGGCATCCTATTTTGTATCAGAAATAGCGTTGCCATCAGGGCAGGGAAGATGATCATCCCTCTGCACTCAGCACTAGTAAGGCTGCACCTTTAGTACAGTGTTCAGTTTTAGAGGGATCTGAAGTACAAGTTTTATGAGGAGAGACTGAGGGAAAGGGGATTGCTTAATGTGGAAAAGAGGAGGCTCAGGGGTAATCTTACAGTTCGTTACAGTTTTCTGAAAGGAAATTGTAGTGAGGCAGAGGTCAGCCTCTTTTCTCAGGTAACTTGTAATAGGACAAGAAGTAATGGTCTTAAGCTGCACAAAGGGAAATTCAGGTTGGATATTAGGAAAAATTTATTCTCAGAGTCATGAGGCATTAGAACAAGTTGCCTAGTGAGGTGTGTTTCAGGAGGATGGAGCTAAGATCTTACTGGTCATCCAACGATAGGACAAGGAGTAAAGGGTACAACCTGGAGTGTAGGAGGTTCTGCATAAATATGAGAAAAAACCTCCACAGTGAGTCTAGCACAACACTGGAACAGGCTGCCCATAGAGATTGTGAGGTCTCCTTCTCTAGAGACATTCAAAACCAGACCACGCGCATTCTTGTGTGACCTAATCTAGGTTTTCCTGCTCCAGCAGGGGGATTGAACTAGATTATCTTTCAAGGTCCCTTCTAATCCCTAACATCCTGTGATTCTATGGAGAAGTCAATGTGTTCAAGAAACATGTGGATGTTACTCTGAGGGACGTGGCTTAGTGGTCATGGCGGTGATAGGTTGATGGTCCAACTTAGATTGTTTCAGATGCCTTTTCCAATCTAAAAGATTCTATGATTCTATGAAATTATAAGAGAAGCAATATTCTTATTCAGTACTAGTAATATGTGTTGGAAAACTTTGAGTGAAAACAGAAGAGAAATCTCAGTTTCTAAAAGAGGCGTGGAGGAAAAAAAGCAGTTTCTACTTTAGCAGGCCAGAGGATTAGTTAAAGTATTTAGACAGAATTCTTGTCCAGTATACAGTACATAAGACAAATAACTAACTCTATTTAGTATATTAGTTTATTCTTAAGAGGTATTTTAAAATTTTTTTGTGTATGTGTAGTCTTATGGAAGCTATCCTTTTGATGTCTCCCAGTTTTGTACAATTCCAATGAGTATAAATTCCTGTGAGTGCAAGAGTTTGTCTTTAAATTGTGTTTACTACATTATTAAGATAAATTTCTGGCTCATAAACCCTTAAGTATATATATAAATTCACGCATACGTATGTATGTAATTGGTTGGAAAATGTTGTTATTCTCTTTGTACTTTTCTCATACTTTCTTAGCTTAATCAAATCACACTCATAAGCCAAGAAGTAGTCAGTTTTGAAAAATAAGCTGCAGAGATGCTCTATAAGTAATAAAACTGATAGGACTGACACTACAGCTTTTTTTTTCTATTTAATCTTAAAGACTTTGGTTACACTGTAGTGCATTATGTTCTTTTAAATCTGAACTATTTTGATTTTAAACTTCATTGGGATGTTAATGCCATGGACCTTATGAAACTTGTAGACATATAGGACATTGGCCACCTCATCGCCTCAATGCTAATGAGGGTTATCTTTCTAGGTGAGTGGTAGCAAGGATAGAAAACATTTTTTTTCCTCTCCAGAAGTTTGCAGGCATTCCAGTATGATTCATGTCAGTGACTTCAAGACAAAAAAGCTGATAATTGTGACCAGAAGCCAGCTTCATCCACACAGCTGTGCAAATATGAACTAATTAGTGCTTAATGCAAAGCATGGGAATTGTAAGATTTTAAACTATCTTTTCCCTTAGGAGACAAGAAGTTGTATATTGACTCTGCTCTGGGACAGGGAGTATGCTGTCAACAAATGAGTGAAGTGTAAGAGTACTGCTCCAGAAGCACAACCTTTTTCCTGCAACTGCCAAGTGTTTATCCTGGATCAGATTAGTGGCCTGTCAAGGTCAGTAATCTCTTTAAGAGACTACATAATTCTATATCTTTTTAAAACTTTTAAACTGAAAAAAAAACATGAATTACTTATTTAGGTATTTTTGGTATAGATTACTTTGAATGATGGAACTTATTTTTATGTAGTAAAAAAAAAAAAAAAAAAAAAAAATTAGATCTCTAAGTGAAGTTAAAAAATGAGTCTGGGTAGTATTCAGCTTATTAAGATATTTAGCTTGCATTTGGGTAAGGAAAATAATGTTTTCCTTTCTTCATGTTTATAGCAGCAACAGTCTTCCAAAAACAAGTAATACTGAAATGGAAAGACCTTGAAATGTGCATTATTTTGCAAGACTTCATATCACACTTGAAACTGCTATTTTCTGTTAAGGGCTTTGCCATATCATCAGTGACTTTCCTGTCCTAAATTGAATTTCTAATGTCATAAGAAAGGTACTAATGTGATAAAAGTCATATAATGTTTGCAATTTTCAATCATGTTGGTGAAGTGAATTTTTATTGTATTAACAAAAACAGAATTCCAAATTACCATAGCAACTGACCAAAATTACAATAAAAATTTTATCAATTGAGAACTCTCTGTGGATAGCTAATTCCCTGTGGCTACTCTTTCTCCACCTCTTTTTTTTTTTATTATTATTTTCTTCAGAAGAACATATTTCTGTCTCTTATTGCTGAGGTAAAATTGTCCATGCCTTCTGGAGTATTATCTATATATGTATATATATCTGTATCTTTTCAGTCAGTCAAATGTATCTCTCAAAGAATCTTTAAGCTAGTATTCTAATGAATAAGTCATTTACAAGTCCTAGGAAAGTAGAGATGGTTAAAAAACAACAATCAATCAAATAACAAAAAAACAAACTTGCAACAAAATTGTCAAGTTAATGAATTAATAGTAATCTATAAAATATGACCTACTCTCTAAAAGTTTGCTCTGTTTCAAGTCTTGTATGGATGGAAATATTTTACTTGTGGCAAGCAGAACTGCCTGACATTACATGAGGTTTAGTTTAAGATGTAAACAACATATTGGTTATTTGTGTGAGAAATAAGGAAAAATTTCTCTTTGTAGTAACACTGAAGGAAATAACCAAGGAACAAAATGTCATGTGTTTTTTGCAGCATAATTATTCAGCAACTATTCATCTGTGATTGATGTGTAACACTGCCGATCTTATTAAGATCTTATAATCCAAAAAATCCAGCTGGCCAATAAAGGAAAGTTTGATTCAAGTGTTTTCTTGTTTGAGTTGTGCATCATAGTCTGCTGTAAATATTGTGTTGCTCACTCACTCTTCTGCATACAGAACTTTATTTTGAAATAGAGAATGGCTGGTGAAGTGGCTTGTTTATCAAATAGCATTCTATTCTTATTTCCAAATCTTGTTTTCATTTACCTAGACAAAGTCAATATCAAGGGAATACATTTGTGTTCGTGGAGCTCCATGTGAGCAAACATATGGGCAATACATGCTGTATTAATATACATTCCTCCAATGTTTGGCTTCTTAGTATTCTTCCTGTTTTGGCTGAGAATCTATTTCCATTAGTTACCAGCTGGAACCCTTCTGTTGCTCAGAAAGTTCCAAATTCCTACTTCATCAGAACAGTATGGAAAAGTAAGGAAGGAACACCTTCTGGTTTCTCAGAAATGATATTCCAAATAGAATAATCTTAAAAAGTTTGAGAATAAGGAATAAGATGGTCTGTGTTTTCGTTAGATTCTGATGTCAGGGAATTACTCTTAAAAAAAAAAAAAAAAAAAAAAAAAAAACCAACACACCATGAATCTGTGTTGAAAAAGAAATATGCTCTAGTTCATTGGAAAAGGTTTGATTTAAATTTTATGAATGGAGAAGGAAAAAACTGCCATAATAAAAAGCTCAGACATCTTAATTCTCTCATTTCTAAATGTGTCTCCTTGATCAGCATCAATGTCTTCTATTGGGGCATTCACTGTTTTCTTGCAAGAGTTTGAAAGTACCCCATTACAGAAGCTTTTTGATTGCCATTTTCTCATTCTTTTTATGCTGTAGTTTTGTGCCAAGTGTTCTTTTTCCAGTCATTTAATACTCCATCTTCCTTATGCATATTCTCACATGGATATTCAGATGTGAATATACCTCCCTCCTCCCATTAGTAAAACTACTTTATTAATGTGGTGCCTTGTATGTCCCTTCTGACCTATCTGTCCTTGAGACATTTTGTCAGTCTCTCACAATTCCTTCTGGCTTTTATAGATTGCTTTGATTTCTCCAGTAATGCTATCATACCTCATCTCTTTAGTCTGTTCTATGGTGGGTGTTATGTTTTTGAAGGATGGAGCTGATTTGTTTGTTATGTTCCTTTATGTTTACAGTGTACACAACAAAGTTTCATGACAACTTTTGGAGTAATGAATGTATGTAAAATTCTGCAGTATGATTTTTTTCAATGTTATTGTGGTTTAACTTAGCAGTAAGTAAGCACAACAGAGTTGCTTGTTCATTCCCTTCCCCTCTCAGTGGCCTATGAGAGAAACAGGGAAAAAAAACAAAGTAGAACTTCTGAGTTGAGATCAAATCTATTTACCTATTATAGAGAAAATGATGATGGAAGAGAAGATTATAGTTATGATAATATATACATAGAAACAAGTGATGCACAAGCAATTGGCCACTACCAGCTAACAGATATCCTGCTAGTCCACAAGAAGCAGCAGAAAACCCAACCAAATCTACCTCTTCTTCAAGCTTCTTTTCCACGTGATGTTGTATGATATGAAATATCCCTTTGGACATGGATCAACAACTTGGGAGTTTTACATTTGAAAGCACTTCTTTGGAGCTGTTTGCTTTCAAAGAAGAGGGCCCAGGAAAGAGAGGGACTTCTGACTGAAGTCTTCATCTGAGAGCAAATGTTTCCAATCTGGTAGAGGAGATTGGGAGACTATACTGTCACATAATGTGAAGGCAAGATACAGGCTGATATCTCCCTGCTTCCTCTTATTCCTGCTGATTTAAAGTTTGCAAAACCTGGAAGACAGGAACAAAAGAGGTCCAGCTGAGATCCCTGAAGACAGAAACTATCACTCCAAAAAAAGCAGGCTTGACCACTCTGGATTACGAGTGAGAGAATATAATTGTTAATTGTCAACTGAATGACACAACACTACCCAAGATCAGCATCTGACATCAAGACACTGCTCGATGAAGGAGTGGCAAGCTGCTTTGCTTTTCTTTTTTTTGTATATCTATATGTCTGTCAGTCTTTCTTTCTGCATGTGTTTGTGAGTTATCTTGTGTTAAAACTGATGTACCAGCCTGGAGATAAATATATTGCTATTTTGTAGGTATGGAATCCAGTGGGACAAAATGATTTTCTGTACAAAGTCAAGCAGTTTTCAAGCATGAAATTTTCAGTCACCGATGAAGTCATTAGTACTTTCTCGTTGCTAATATCCCCTGGTCATGTCATACAAATGTACTGGTGCTGCAAAGGAGTTTATGCCTTGTAGTTCAAAGGTCCCTCAAGTTTAGTTGTCAGTATTGGTTATTTTTGCTCTTGCCTACAAGTAGTCCCTTTTACTTTTGTCTAAGTTTGAGGGTAGGATATGTTATAGGTGTAGATTTGATGTGTTTAGAATGGTAATATGCATATACTTTCTGGAACAGGTATGTAGTCACTAACTCCTTATCTTTGTTGAGAAGAAAATATATATAAATATGGAAAAATGACAAAAATGATATCATTAAAAAAAAATCTATAGACTTGATAGCTGCTCCTACATGTATTCTTATTATCACAGAATAATAATAGAATCAAACGGGAACACCTCCCAATAAACCATGTTGCTCAAAATCCCATCCAGACTGGCTATGAATGTTTCCAGGGAAACAACATATTAATCAACATATGAATATATGAAGGCAGATATATTTAAAAGAAACGTGGCATCCTTATGCCCTGACAGGTCTACAGCCTACATCAACTGTGTGTAAGCTAGGGGTATAAAGATTCTAGAAACTATATTCATAAACTAGGCAAGTGAAATTCTCATGTGAACTTTTTTTAATTAGAAAGGTACAAAGAACAATTGTCATAATAAAATTCATCTACTAATTGAGGAATCTTTATCCACTTTGTGTTGCCTTTGTAGAGGCACACTATTCTGAAAGAGAACTTGGTTTGGCAGGGGGGTTGGACTTGATCTCTGGAGGTCCCTTCCAACCGCTATGACTCTGTGATTCTGGTTACATTGAATATTATCTTGCTTTTTCTGTACACATTTCTCCTCAAGAAAATCTGCTGCTTGGTTACACAGATTAACTAGTGCACACAAATAATTTTGATAGACTTGCGAACATCTCACTTAGATAATTTCTTTTTCATGGCATTTGTACATATGGATTGCTTATGTCATTTAGCATGACATAAAGCAGCAGTATGTTTCAAACTGCTACTTATGTGTCTCCAAATACCAGTTGATTTCCTTGAAAAGAACCAGAAAATTTTGCATTTATTATGGAAACTTTAACTACCTACAATAACTAATTTCAGTGAATTATTAAGAAACAAATATGTCAGGGTTAGCCTTCTGTTTTAGTTGAAATTTTTGAGTGGGAAATATTTTAATAGGAGTTTGAAAAAATTGTGAAAGAGATATCTTAAACATATCTGAAGACAGTGATTGATGAACTCAATTTCCAAGCAGACATTGTGCCTGGATAATTATAAATGGGAGCACATGGAGTGAATATATGGAAAATGGAACTTGTTTAGGAATCCGATCCACAAAAAACTATTCCTGTGGAATGCCATGGGACCCCATAACAGATAACTTCATCAAGTAAACACATATTTTTATTTTTTTACTTTTGTTAAAAGTATTTGTTTGTTTTGTTTTTGTTTGTTGGGCTTTTTGTTTTGATTTGTTTTTTTGAGGAAGAATAACCTTTCTGAAGCCTAATATTATGCATGGTTCACCAAGAGCAGCTAAACATAGTTAGGTTTCTTTTGGTAATAACATCTATTGTTCACAATGAAGATTCTACAGCAAAAGAGTAAGAGTGATCGAAGTTCAGAAGGAAAAAACAATCTTGTCAAAGCAATGTCCTGTCTGCTGAAATAGTGCAAGAATTAAACAAGAAAAGCATATGGTTGTAGTAAGCAGAGATATTTGAACAGGCACACAAAGGGCTAAATTGAACATTGTCTCAAAAAAGTGCAATTTTCATGACATATGGTCATGGCATAAATGTACATTTTTTATATTAGAGCAGTAACTTAGTAACCTAGTTGATATTAAACTAAGAAAATACTTCATTGCTAAGTTATTCTTAATCTGTTATTTCAATAATAAAATTTCGCTTGTGGGACCAGATGCTTTTCAAGAAAATTGAAAATGAGTTTTTAATTAGCCAATTTGGTTTACACCAGAAAACTTAGGAATTCAGCCATGTGTCTGCTGCTAAAATTTGAAGAATATCTGCTAAGATGCCTACTAAATGTTACATTCAAACAGCAAAGATCAGATGGGAGATATATTCTTTAGAATGAATTGTATGTGAGCAAACTGATTTCTTTGCACAAAAACACTGCTTACAGAAGTATCAGAAGCCTTAATTCTTCAACCAGCCTTCTTGTAGAGATGCATAGTTTGTCTAGGATGTCAAGTTTAGTTGGATTTTGTTTTTTTTAATTCAAAATAGTTAAATCACCTTGCTTTCAAATAAAAAACTGTCAGCTGTTGATGTTACTTTCCTTGCCAAAACTAAACTAAAAATTCTATGTGTAAGAGGCAACATATTAAATAAACAGTGTTAACCACCTCATAGATCCGTTATGCTAATATATTGCTTTTCCTGCTTTATCAGACAGAATGGAGTGAACTGAGAAGTTCTTTATATATTAACTGTAAATTACACATAGCTAACAAAATTTTATTGTCATATATGTTTTCCACTTCACATACATTTGGGAGATTGAAATGTAAATTACTGTAAGCCACCTCTGCCTTGTTACAGGCATCTGAACAGATGAAATTTACATGATTGAAAAAAACAAAAACTCTGGGGATACCAAGAGCTATCACATAATAATCATGGAATTTCAGAAGTAGAAAAAGACAGAAAAAAGTAGCTCATAATCTCCACTGGAGACTGCACAACTCCATTTATATTTAGGAAGTTTTCTCAAAAATAAAAATTTCTCAGGTTTGTTTCCATCTTAGTTACAGAGGCTAATAGAGAATGATGATAACATTGTCACTCTATTTCTCACTTGTAAACTAGTTGGATATTTTAGTAATGTCAGAACTCAGCCAATTGACAGTGATTCATGTCAACTTCCTTTTGGAGTAATGTAAAATACCTATGCTCTGCAACTCTGTATGTCACACCTTTCAGTCGGGCAGTCAAATGTTGGCATAAAATTTGTAAAGTTGGAAGGGATGCACCTGCATCAGGAAGTTGTCTTCAACACATTGCAGACTATATGATCTTCTTGATTTCTCTGAAAGCTCTCTTGTTCTTGAGTAATTCAAACACTTTTTTATTATACTGTTTTTTATTTGCGGAGTGAAAACATTTTAAAGAAGGTATTTGAACTTTTTATTTCAAAGCTAATTATTTTTTACCTCCAGGCCTTTTTTTGTGTTTATTGCTTGGTTGAAGGAACAATGGGCTAGATTATCTTCTTAGGGTGAAAATAAGAAATTGAAAAATGTATTTACATGTAAATATAACTATCCTTCTCTGACATATTCACAAATAAATTTCTGCTTTGCCAGCTGCAAATGTACTAGTGAGGAGTACGTGCTTGAATGCAGAGTAGGTTACAGTATATTCATAGCTGAATGTTAACTAAAATATACTGTAAGCACACCCTAACAATGTTCTAGAATGAACTGATTCAGAAGTAAACAAATAGGTAACTAATAGTCAGCAGATTGCACATACAATTTTTCTTCTTTTTTTTTAGAAGCAAGATACATGGAAATATTTCAGTCTTCTTCGCATTACTAGGACTTCTTCCCTGTACTGAGATTTTTATTTTACTTTTTATGGCTCCTTAAGAAAGTCTCCAAAAGCAGTACATAGACAACTATCTGGAAGCCTCTTTGTTTGTAAGTTCCATGAGAGAGGAAAAATACAAGCAACTCACTTCCTAGACTGTATTTTTAACAAAGACAAGCATTGTGACTCTCTGAATCTTGTCACAGGTACTATGAAATGTTAAGAATTTCACTACATACTGTAAAACATCAAATTATCCTGCAAATCTACATAGTGTCTCAGATAAGAATCATGCTGTAAAATGCTGTTAGCTTCATAGACTTAGTATTCTTAGAGAATCACTGCTCTTAACTCAGGATTCATGTTTAGGGGTAATAAGGTATGCCAAATCCTGTGATGACTCACCTTGCTTCACACTTACATGCAATGTGCAGGTTTACACCAAGAATCTGACAGAATGCAGTGTTACTAACTTAGGGGCAGATATTTAAATCCTTGAAAAAGGAATTGTATCAAAGAATGGTTTGAGTTGGAAGGGGCCTTAACTATCATCTATGAAGGTTGCTCTGAAAGTAATGCCTCATATTTTATTTTGTTGGCCTATGACATCAAAGGCAGATGTTGGTATGTAGCAGTAGAGGCTCAATCTTCCCACCAATATTCCTTTACATTTTGTTGCTATGTGAAAGATGGCAGCAGAGTTTGAAGCAAGTAGGGAGTGAAACGAGAATAGCAGGCAGTGTGTGGCATGGCAGTAAGAGTGTGGCATGGCAGTTTGCGTGGCAATTGACTCAGGCAGGGTGAGAAAGAAGGGCAAAGCATCTGTTCTCAGTAGGGATACTGGCTAACCTGTCAGCTGCCTCCTAGACAACAAATCTACCTACAGTCTTCACTAGGAGAAAAACTCTGTCCAGAAAGAATGTGGCAACTCAGATGGAGTGTGTTTCAAAAAATGTGGCAGTTGAGGACTCTGACTGCAGGGAATGCCTGACTCTGTTGCTACCTCTGTGGGATGGCAGGAATACTGCCTGCATGAGGTGTTAGCAAGTGGATGATCTGCTCAGTATAGTGGCAGCGTTCAAGAATGAAGGGGAGAGGTTAAGAAGCATTAGGGAGTGCACGCAGGAGATAGACTGGTGGAGCAATTCCTTACCATATCTGTGAGAAAGGCACCAGAGTGATACATTCCAAACAATGATGGATCCCTTGCCCTTTTGCTGTCAGGCAGACGAAAGGGGCCTAAGAGATGAGAAGGAAAGGAAACGCCAGGATTCTAGTCTTTTTCATGTCCCTGAACCCTGCATCACCAAACCTCTATGTGGGGACCAAGGAGGTAAATCCCTCCCCACTGTAAGGGCAGAGCAAGTCCGAGAGTGCCTCCTTAGACTGAATGAATACAAGTCTATGGGGCCGGATGGCGTGCATCCCAGGGTCCTGAAGGAGCTGGCTGAGGTGGTTGCCGAGCCGCTCTCCATCATATTTGAGAAGTCGTGGCTGTCAGGTGAGGTCCCGGATGACTGGAGGAAGGGTCACGTCACTCCCATATACAAGAAGGGGAGCAGGGAGGACCCGGGGAACTACAGGCCGGTGAGTCTCACCTCCGTGCCTGGGAAGATCATGGAACAGATCCTCCTGGACAACATGCTCGGTCACATAAAGAATGAGCATGTGATCCGAGACAGCCAGCATGGCTTCACCAAAGGAAGGTCATGCCTAACTAATCTTGTGGCCTTCTATGATGGAGTGATGGCATTGGTGGACGAAGGGAAGGCGACCGATGTCATTTACCTGGACCTGAGCAAGGCCTTTGACATGGTCCCCCACCACATCCTCATCTCCAAATTGGAGGGAAGTGGATTTGATGGGTGGACGACCCGATGGATAAGCAATTGGTTGAAAGGCCGCAGACAGAGGGTGGTGGTCAATGGCTCTATGTCCAGGTGGAGGCCGGTAACCAGTGGTGTCCCCCAAGGGTCTGTCTTGGGACCGGTGCTCTTTAACATCTTTATTAATGACATCGATGAGGGAATTGAGTGCACCCTCAGCAAGTTTGCTGACGACACCAAGCTGAGTGGTGCGGTTGATACGGTGGAAGGAAGGGATGCCATTCAGAGGGACCTCGGCAGGCTGGAGGGCTGGGCTCGGGTGAACCTAATGAGGTTCAACACGGCAAAGTGCATGGTATTGCATTTGGGCCGGAAGAACCCCAGGCACCTGTTCAGGCTGGGAGGAGAGGTCCTTGAGAGCAGCTCGGCAGAGAAGGACCTGGGGGTCCTGATGGACGAGAGACTGAACATGAGCCAGCAGTGCGCTCTGGCAGCTCGAAAGGCAAATGGGATCCTGGGCTCCATCAGGAGAGGGGTGGCCAGCAGGGACAGGGAGGTGATTGTCCCTATCTACTCGGCTCTTGTGAGGCCCCATCTGGAGTACTGTGTCCAGGTGTGGAGCCCTCAGTACAAGAAAGACATTGAGATTTTGGAAAGGGTCCAGAGGAGGGTGACTAAGGGCTTGTTCAGCCTGGAGAAGAGAAGGCTGCGGGGTGACCTCATTGCAGCCTATCAATACCTGAAGGGAACCTACACCCAGGAGGGGAGTAAACTCTTCAAAAGGGCTGACAACAGCAGGACTAGGGGAAATGGTTTTAAGTTGAAGGACGGAAGATTTAGGTTGGATGTTAGGGGGAAGTTCTTTACTAGGAGAGTGGTTAGGCCCTGGAACGGGCTGCCCAGGGAGGTTGTGGATGCCCCGTCCTTGGACGTGTTTAAGGCCAGGTTGGACGGGGTCCTGGGCAACCTGATCTGAATGTGTATGTTTGGTGGCCCTGCTAGGCAGGGGGGTTGGAACTACATGATCCTTGGGGTCCCTTCCAACCTGGGTGATTCTGTGATTCTGTGAAACAGGTTCCAGCTTGACATTAGAGAAAAAAACGCTCCATACCTACCTCACCTTCCCAGCGCCCTTATGCAATAAGTTTGAGGCTCTGGAACTTGAGTGAAAGATAAGTGAGAATGTGATGAAAGGTCCACATAGGAGGTTGTCTAGGGTGAGGTGGTTGATTCCATGCCTCAGGACTGCCTTCACCAAAAAGAAAAGAAAGATAATCTTTGCAGGCAACTCCCTTCTGAGAGAAATGGAGACACCCATACGTCAGCTAGATCCTACCCACAGGGAAGTGTGCTGCCTCCCTGGGGCCTGGGTCAGAGACATTACTAGGAGAATCCCTACTCTGGTTTTCTCCTTACCACTGAAGGGGAACTACTTTATTTATCCCTTACTGTTAGTTGAGGCTGGCTGTGACAAAGTTAATGACTGAAGCCTGAGGGCTATCAAAAGAGACTTTAGGGAATTAGTGCAGTTAACGCACGGAGCAGGAGTACAGGTGGTATTTTCCTTTATCCCTGTGACTGAGAGAACCAGGAAGACTAATCTGATAAATACATAGCTGAGTGGTGGCTGGTGCCACTTCAGGAATTTTTTTTCTTACCATGGGATAATTTACTCAGCCCTGGCCTAATGGCTGGTTATGGGGTCCACCTGGATGCAGGGAGAAAAAGAATTCTGGCCCAGGAGCTGTGTGGGCTAACTGAAAGAGCTTTAAACTAGGTTTGAAGGTGAAAGGGAGTGACAGCAAGCTTGCTTATAACAAGATGCAGGATAGTATAGCTAAGTTACTGGGACAAGATGCTAGTAGATGCCCTCAAACTTCTGCATCTTATGATGAATGTACTTATTAGCAAGCTAACAGGACTCATCATCAGGGTTTTAAACTAGATTTAATGGGGAAGGGGATGTACTGCAGAGGAACAGAAAAGAGTCAGACAAGACTTTCACCTCAGGAAGCTCATTCAACATATGAGCAGATAGCCTCAGATTTTTCCCATATTTTTCTGGGGGGACTCCTACAGAAGATGATGCATCTGAAAACCCAGCTGAAGTGCCTCTATACCAGCACACACAACATGGGAAATAAGCAGGAGATAGTAGAAACTGTGGTGAAATTGGAAAGCAATGTTATTGTTGTCACAAAATAATGATGGGGTCATCCCATAAATGCAATACCATAATTGAGGGCTATGAGATTTTAGAAAGAATAGGCAGGGTAAAAGAGCTGGAAGTGTTGATTTCTATGTTAAAAAGTGGATAGACTGTGAAGTGCTGTCCCTTAGAAACAGTCATGTACAGCTTGGGAACTTGTGGGTTAAAATTAGGGACTGATAAGGTCTTCTTGCTTCATGTACAAGAGATTCTCATCCTGGTGGAGTACTTCAACCACCCCGATATCTGCTGAGAAAACAACATGGTGAGCTGTGTGTAGTCCAGGAGGTTTCTTCCTTGTATCTAATTTAAAATTACTCTCTTTTAGTATAAACACATTCCATCTTATCCTATCGAAACAAGCCCTGATAAAAAATGAAGAACAGTGCATACTATCTACTCTTGGAAAAACTTACAATCAAAATATTAAACTATTTCAACAATGAATTACATTTAAATCCTTTTTGCCAGTGGTGAATTATAAATGTGTCATATAAGTGATGCAACCATTGTTTATTTGTTTTTGTTAAAGCATTACTGTCTGGTAAATGTTGAGAACAAGTAAGAAGTATGGTGCTTAAAATCTTCATGTTAGATTACTCTAAGGAACGGTGTAGAGAAGTGTGGAAAACACAGTCATGCAGAAGTGGCACTTCATCTTTCCAATATTGGAAACTCTGATTGTGGTTGTACTGAAGCATCAGGAACTAGAAAAGAGAGAAGTTCAGCTAAGATAAATCTTTTACTTTTTCTATGAGAAGTGGAAAACAACACAACACATTCAACATATGAGCCCAAGTCTGTAGTAGATTTTGAGAATCCTTACATCACTACTCCAATACCATGGAAGAGATAAACACTACAAGGGAGGGGGAAAAAAAAAAAAGAAAGAAAAAAAAGAAAAAGGAGGAGAAAATCTGCTGTCTTGTTGGCTTTAGGTTGTTGTTAAAAGATTGAAAAAGGAGGCATAGAGGACCTTTCAAAATAGAGAAGTGATGAGAAGTAATCTTTCTACATATAGGTCTCATTCAGAATCCAGTTTTGACTGGGATCTTAGTTGACTAGACAGTTAACAGTCCTCTGCTTGGAAGAACTTCACATCTTTATGCAGTCACTAGTCAAGGTTTTGGCATTAGATTACAGGTGTTCTCCTCAGGCTCTCTTTTTTTTGTAATTACTGCTTCTTCTTAATATAGCACATTGAAATGTCCTCTGACATAGAAATGGAGTGTCAGTAGCACACAGACTTTGCTACTGGCTGTCTCGCTCCAATTTATAGGAGGGAGATGAGGTTCTTTAATATCTGTATACCCGGTGTGAGATTAAGAAACAACGGTTCATATGTTGTTGCATCCAGTTTATTACTAAGACCTAATCAGGGAGACGGGGAAGGGAAGGAGGGCGATAGAAAAGATGGAAAAGAAGCAGGAGTTGCGTAAATCGGGGATAGTCACCAGCAGGATCCAGCAGCGGTCCCGTTGCACGGTGTTTGAAGGTCCCTGGCAGAACGCAGCAGAAGACGGGGAGCAGCAACGTGGCCAGCCTTGGGCAGCAGGCAGGTAGACGAGGAAGTCGAGGAGCCAACTCTTGAAGCAGCAACAGCGGTCAGGCAGCAGGCTCAGGAGAGTTCAACAGTATGCAGGAATCACCTCAATCTTCAGGAATCCCTCTATCTTCCGGAATTCCTCTCTCCTCATGAGGAGTCTGTTGTCAGAAACCTCCGTTCTTCTTGAGGAATCTCTTGTCAGAAACCTCCCGTACTTCATGAGGAATCTGTTGTCAGAAACCTATCCTCATGGTTTTCAGTTCCTCTTTTATCCTCCTTGTTCTCCTGCCTACGGACAAGGATGGGCCTCGAGCAAGAGTCATTGAGTACCTCCTGAGATGGCCATCATCCGGAGATAAGTCCACACAAAGGAGCACTTCACAGCTATTTAGCTGCAGTTCATCTCGCTCTTGTTGCCCCTGGCCTTGTCCTTGTTGCCCCTGGCCTTGTCCATCTGCGTTCCCCAGACAAAGGATCTCACAACCTTTGCCCAGGACTTGCCTGAACTTGTTCATCTGTGTCCTTCAGACAAAGGATTTCACAATCCTTGCTCGGGACTTGAACAAGTCCATCTGTGTCCCCAGCAAGCTTTGAGACACAGAAGTTAACAGAATAATCTCTTACACTGGCGCAGTGTAAAAGTCTACATTTGATTTTATAAGACATAGAGATTGTAAACCTGAATTTCCACAACACTTTGTACTTTGTAAAACCCACTGTGCTTATCTAAATGTACTCAACCTAGACACTAAATGCTTTCTAAGCAGACTTCCGTTTGCTACATAATACATTCATTTCATGTCACTTTAAGTGGTAGGAATAACAGGTAAAAAATAACAAGCTATCAGACTTCAAAATTTTACTTTGGTCAGCTCTCAGAGATCTTTAGAGGGACGAATACCTGTTTCTGCTGGAGTTAGAATGATATTAAAGTCTTGAATTGTAGGAACTTTTCCAAATGCTATTTGATCCTAAAAATAAATAGGGTTGTGAGGAGATTATTAAGAGATGTCCCTACAATCATCTTCAATAGCCCTTTTGACCATCACAGGAATCATTTGAATAGTATCAGTAAAGTATAAACAGAACATGGCTGGAACACATTAGAAAACACTTTACAAATCACTTCAGAAAATATTTAACTATAAATGTACTCAAAGACTTGGCTTAAAGCAACTAAGGGCGAAGGGAAAAATGCAGTAAGAAAAAGTAACCTTGCTTCTTTTAGAACAGTTTCAACTTCCAACTTTGCAACGATTCCATAAAATATGGTTAAAGAATTATATCTTTCTTCAGGATACTGATAAATGTGGACGCTGGAAGAAAAGTAACATCCCTGACACACAGTTTGCATGAATATATTTCTGTAAATGTGAATTATATTTTTGTGATGTTCTGTAAGCATTAAATTTCTCATTGTCATAAGTGAATGACATTCTTCTTTGTGGAATATTTCAAATATTTTTGTTTGTTTATTACACAATTGTGTTTTTGTTATTTTTGTTATTTTTAGAAATCTGTGCTTGCATGTAAAACATTTATTCAATTTTACTTTCATGGAATTATTTTCCAGACAAGTATTCCTATCAACATCTTATGAGCAATGGATCCAGTCTTGCAGATTTTGTTTAAAAATGATGCTAGTGAGCTCTGTGACCTTACAGAAATCTCTGGACTAAATCCATATAACTAATCAGGGTTCTTATTTTCAATATTGTATTTTTTTTCCTCATACAGAAAACAGAATAAAAATAGAATCCAAATGATACATGAAAAGTACGTAATTTCTTCCCTTGATTCTCGTTTCTGTTGTTTTTCTTCTATGGTTAGGCTTTTTATCTTTAGTAAATAAATAGGAATCTTCTATGCATGTGTCTATACAGCTACTATTACTTAAAAAAAGCTATTTGTATAAAATATTTTAATCAATTGTACAAAACCTTAGAACTTTAAATGTATAAAACTACTGGCCTTGGACTTATTATACTTGCTTACTCCTTGAAGATTGTTTTATTTGTCATGACACTGATATTCATACTACCATAGGAAATGAGTGTCACAACTCAAAATTTAGGATTTGAATGCCGTCTTTTGAGGGAACCAGCTCTGAGGCATTATTTGGGCACTGCTTTCAGACACAGGGGTTGAATTTTGAGTACTCCTGTGAGGAGCCAGTGGTTGGACTTGAATTATCAAGGATTACCTTGTGAGTCCCTTCCAAATTGGGATATTTTGGGATTCCATGATTCTGCAGTGGAGCAATGTGGCAGTACAGACAGAGATCCCAGTGGAGCATGAAAACACACAGGTCTTGAGCGACAAAGTATGCCTCAGCTCTTTGTGAGTGCCTGATTGCAGCAGTGAGCTCTCCTGTGAAAGATCTGCCCACGCAGAAGAAATGCTCAGCCTGGAGTCAGCACTCTGGGAGGAGGTAAACAAGCTGAGAACCATCAGGGAGCTGGAGAAGGAGAGGAACTGGTGGAATTTTTCTTTCCTGTCCCTGAAACAGATATGTCAACCAGCCACAGTACAAGAATCAAGGGATCCCCTTCTCTCTGTGACAAGGTAGAAGAAGGGGACTTCAGAGACAGGGGGAATAGAAGCACATTACGATCAGGGCTGCAGGCAAATTCCCTGCTTGTCTACCTTACCTTCCCAGATGTCCTTATTTAAACACATTCAGGGATGGCGACCCAACCACCTCTCTAGAGAGCCTATTCCAGTGCTTGACCACCACTTCTGTAAAGAATTTCTTCCCAATGTCAAACCTGAATCTCCCCTGATGGGACACAGGGAACCTCCCCTCGTCCTGTCACCTGTCACCAGTGAGAAGAGACCAACCCCACTCTCGCTGTAAGCACCTTTCAAATACTGGAACAGAGCAATAAGGTCTCCCTTCAGCCTTGTTTTCCCCAGACTACATAGCCTCAGTTCCTTCAGTCTCTCCTCGTAGGGAATGTTCTCCAAGCACTTCAGAAGCCTTGTTGACCTTATTTGGACCTGCTCCAGCACCTCAATGTCCTTTATGTACTGAAGTGCCCAAAACTAAACACAGGACTCAAGGTGAGGCCTCACCAGTGTTGAGTACAAGGACTAGTCCTGCTCACTGTACCATTCCTGATACAAGCCAGGATGTCATTGGCCCTGCTGGCCACCTGGGCACACTGCTGGCTCATATTCATCCAACTGGCCATTAGTACACCAAGGTCCCTTTCCATCAGGCTTCTTTCCAGCCACTCCTCCTCAAGCTTGTTTGGGAGCCTCTGTGTAAGGATGAAAGGAGAAGAAAATAAAGCAGATAACACCGTGGGACCACACCCCCCACGATGGCACCAGTTAAGTTACACTTTTAGGAGCAGAGAGACATTTCTAGATCAGCCATACTTGCTCTTATGAGTGATTTCACCTTGCTAGACTGTAAATGGGAATCCTGGACGGCTTATATAATCAGATCCAGGAGATCTCTAAAACAACTTACTGATAACTTTCTGGTACAGATACTAAGTCAACAAGAAAAGGCACCCTCCTAGTTCCATTGCTTATGAACAGAGAAGGTCTTATGGATGCTGGCAATTGTACTGTACTCAGCACTAGTGAGGCCGCACCTTGAGTACTGTGTCCAGTTTTGGGCCCCTCACTGCAAGAAAGACATTGAGGCCCTGGAACATGCTCAAAGGAGGGCAACAAAGCTGGTGAGGGGTCTGGAACACAGGCCATATGAGGAGAGGCTGAAGGAGCTGGGAATGTTCAGCCTGGAGAAGAGGAGGCTCAGGGGAGACCTCATTGCTCTCCATAACTTCCTGAAGGGAGGTTGTAGTGAGCTGGGGGTCGGCCTCTTCTCTCGTGTCATTAGTGATAGGACCAGAGGGAATTGTTCCAAGCTACGGCATGAGAGATTCAAGCTGGACATTAGGAAGTATTACTTTTCGGAAAGGGTGGTCAGGCACTGGAATGGACTGCCCAGGGAGGTGGTGGAGTCACCGAACCTGGGAGTGTTCAAGGAAAGGCTGGATGTTGTGTTGAGGGACATGGTTTAGTGGGAGCTATTGGTAATAGGTGAACGGTTGGACTGTATGATCTTTTAGGTCTTTTCCAACCTTGGTGATTCTATGATTCTATGATTCCATGATTCTATTGGTAGCTGTCTTGGCCATAGTGACCAAGAAGTAGTTTAAAATCTGGTGTGTCATACAGAGTTATCCCTAGGTATAAGTCCGTGATGTGGGGGCACAGGACCCAGGAGAATGGGAAAAAAAGGAAGGGATACTAATGGTTTGCCATTGAACTGGCTAGCCCTGGGCTGTGCATGCTCCAAGAGAGGGGGAAGGGCAGAGAGCTAGCAGATAGTTTTAACGAAGAGAAAACACAATGGCAACGATCTGAGGAGGAATGGTAATTTACCAAATCTAACCAAATCAAACAAAATGAGAGAGACAAGAGTACCCAAAGTACAAGTCAAACCACGATAGTGTGAGGAAACCACATGTTTTTCCCCGTTACAAGCTGAGGCGGCTGAGCCAGGGCTGGAAAAAGAGGCTGGGGCCCTCTGGAGCTCTACCTCACTTCCTCTTCCCTCCAGATCCTCCGGGGATGCCGCCCCTCCCCTCCAATCAGGATACTCACAATGTCCATAAGGGACAGTAAATGGGACCAGAACATTAACTCTTTAATTCCGACATGTTCTAAGGTGGAATAGTGACAACAAAAAAATCACCAAACCCCAACATGGTGAGAAAAAGAAAAACCACTCACAGGATAGAAGGAAAACTACCAGCAAAACTTCAGGAGAGCAGGCTTTAGGATGCTTAGGAAACTAGTTGGTAAGGTGCCCTGGGAACCTACTTTTGAAGTTGATGGATTCTATCAGTGCTGGTCTTTTTAAGTACCACCTATTAAAAACACAACCTATTTTGAAATGCTAGAAGAAAGTGGGGTAGAATGCTGTCTTGGCTGAGAAGGATGACTTGTTTTAGAGATTAAGCAGAAGAAAGTGTATGCTCACTGAAACCAAGGTAGGGATGCAAGAGAGATATACAGAAATGCTGTTTGTCATTGAAGGGAGAAAATTAATGCATATGAAACAAAATTAGAACTGAAGCTAGCCACAGTGGAGGACAACAAAATGTCTTTTAAAATACATTAACAGCAACAGGACAATGAGAAATAACATTGCTCCATTATTTCGTAAGGATGGTTACCTCACAAATAGCAGCATAGACAAAGAAGAGATGTTTAATCCCCTACTCATCTCTATCTTTCACAATGATGATGGGTCTCAAGACTCTCAGAGCACTGACTTGGAGAACTGTCATTGGAAATGATAAACTCCCAGATAACTCTAAACTTGTGTGGGATTTACTACTACAGGTGGAATTCATGACAGGATACTGAAAGTGGCACTCAAATGTCAATGTGAGAATTCTTTTACTTATTTTTCAGTGCTCTTGGGAATCTGGAGAGTCCCAGTTGACTGAAGGCTAACAAATGTCTCAATTGTCAAGAAAGCCAAGAACAAAGACCCATCAAGTTCTGTTAATTTCACTTTAGTACTTGGTAAAATTATGGAAAATATTTTCCACTACCTTTCCAGGGACAAAGGTGAGACTGACTGGCCTGGATTCCCCAGGACTCCATTTAAGGGCCAATTTTCTTTGTTTTCATCAAAGAAATGAGTGGAGGACTTGAATATAAGGGAAAATTTGCAGGTGATGCAATACTGGGAGGAGCTGTTCACTCCCTTAAGGGTAGATAGGCCTTGTAGGGAAATAGTGACAAATTGAAGTGCTGGACAGTGATCAACTATCGGAAATTTAACAAGAGCAAGTGTCAGATGACATTTAACGTCTCTTCCAAACAAAGACATTGCATGATTCTGAAGACTAGATATATGTACACAGTAGTGGATGAGGAACTAGACAGGTTTTGTTTTTTTTCCTAGACCCTCAGAAAGTGATCTAGCTGGCAGCAAGTTGAATCTGAGCAGTATGTGCTAGCAGCCAAAGGGCCCAACTGTACCCTGAAGAGTATCAAGCCCAACACTGCTACTTCATTGAGGGAAGGGACTGTTTCACTTTGCTTTGCATTGGCGCAGTCTTACCTTTTGAACTAGCTGCAGTTTTGTAGACCACAAAATAAGAAGGACATAAAACTATTTCAGTATCCAAAGGAGGGATATGAAGATGGCCAGTGGTACAGAGAGAAACTTGTAACAGGAGTGGCTGAGGTCACCTGGTTTGTACAGTCTAGAGGAGAGTAAGAGGAGGTCTCATGGCAGTCTACATCTTCCTCCTGAGGAAGGTGAAGGTACAGGCACTGTTATTTTCTCTCTGGTTACTAGTGACACAGCCAGAGGGAGCACCATGGAGCTGCATCAGGGAAGGTTAAGTTTGAGTATTGAAAAAAGCTTCTTCATCTATCAGCAGATAGTGAGCAGATTGTGACTGGACAAATTAAAATGTTTTAAAACTAAAAGAAGAGAGATTTAGACTGTTATCAAGAGGACATTTTTTACTCAGAAAGTGGTGAGGCACTAAAACAGGTGGTCCAGAGAATTATGAATACTTCATCCATATAGGTGCTCAAGGACAGGTAAGGTGGGACCTTGGACAGTCATATCTAGTGATTAACAATGCTGTTCCTAGCAGGATATTTCATGTCACCTCCAACCCAAGCCATTCTATGATCAGAAAGGTGGTCAGGCGCCCTAGGGAAGCAGTCGCAGCACCAAGCCTGTCAGAGTTCGAGAAGCATTTGGACAACTCTCTCAGAAACATTGTTTATATATTGGGTAGTCTTGGAGCCAGGAGTTGGACTCCCTGATCCTTGTGGATCCCATCATATACTATGATTCTATGAATTTGCAGAACTAACTAAAAGTTTGTCTTCCAATAATCAATCAATAATACCAATTCAGTGTTTTTGTAACACACATAAGATGCTGTGATGAAATATGTTCTTCATGACTAATTCATCCATTCTTTTTAAGTACAGTCTGTAGTTCCTAAGTATACAGTGCAGGGACAATTTTATAATCTATTTTCCACTTAAAATCCATCCACTTAGACCTCGTCCTTATATCTTGTCTGATTCAACATTTCTTGTCTTAATGTTTAGTGTAAAAGGATAAAGTTAATATAGTTAACAGACTTCAGCTACACTTTTTTTTTAGTGTCTCCAACTGCTGTTGGAGAATCTGCAGTGCATGGTATACAGCTAATGAAGAATGATTCAGTATCTCTTTGGTCTTCCCTCCTAGAGGCAAGCATCACCACCTAGGGAAGTGAATAAAGTATTTGTCAGGTCTAAGAGCTCTGCAGTCACATGCAGTTCCAGCAGTATCTCACTAAGAATGCAACCACAAGGTAAAAGTTATAGCCAGAGGACGACAAGACATCTGGAACTGTCTTTTTTATAACTTCATTGAAACAAAGAAAAGTCTGGATGAGAAGACAATCTTTCCCTTTTCTTCCAGCCTTTCTACTGGAGTTAATACTTTGTGTCAGTGCCCCTTGGGGCACTTGGGAATTTCCTTTAAAGTCACATTAAAAACAAACAAAGAAAATATTGAAAATACCACGTGACTTTCAATTCTAACTTATGTATCAATTTTTCTAGTAGCATTTCTTACAGATTCTCTTACAGAGACTATTTATGTAGCTAGTAAGGTAATCAGTTTAATGGAAAGCACAAAAGGAGATTTCACCACTATGTGTTCCAGGAAAATATTAAAACACTTGCCAAATGGAATATTACAATTAATGAATGATGATAAGAGGTTTGTGTAGGGATAAGAAAGAACCCTCCAACATCACCCCTGCTTCCTCCTGCTGTGGAGTGTGTTACTGCTGTAGCAAGACAGCCCTTTAAGCAGGCAGTAGTTGGAGAAGTCTGCTTTTTGTTCTGTGCTTTTTCTACACACAAAGGCTTTCCAGTCCATCAGGCTTGGTAGTGCACATGAATGTGTATATACATGATGTAGGATTCAGTCCTACTGAATATATGATTGAGAGTATTTGGCTCACTCATGGAGACCAACTGATCTGTATAGGAAACAAAATTGCCCTTGAAAATGGCCCTTGGATAAGTAACATACATTTGCTGGGATGTGCTTTATAGTTCTTGACTATATTTCACACATTCTTGATATATATAGCTACATGAGATTAAAATGCCGGTCTATGAAAATTATATAGAATTATATAGAATTATATAGAAGTAAACTTAAAGTGATCTTTTTCTGGTTTGGACTGACTGAAAGGATAAACTGAAAAAAAATTCAGATTTTCTTTTCAGGAGTTGCACTCCTCTGAGTACATTATATAGAAATCTCATCAGAAAACAAGTCCTATGAATCTTTTAGTTCAATTTTTCATTTTCTCAGTTTTCACTGAGGTTGGAACACTGCTTATGTTTTTAGAAGATAACATAGGCTAAGGTAAATGATTAGGATACTGGTTTGGGTCTAGCGGTTCATTAAGGCTGTGTCCAAAAATTGGGACCTACTTTTTAAATCTTCCTAACTCCATGAATAAACTAATATTTTGGATACATGGTGACTCCTTGTATATACATCTGATAGCAAGATAACACCAGGGCAAGAACAATCCACAGCATGAGTTTTCAATATTTTGCCTTGCCTTGGCCATAATGAGTGAAAATGAATTGTTGTGAGCTGCTTATAAAATATACAATTTATAAGTAACAAAGCTTTTGTGAATTCTTTTATTATTTGTAGCTAAAACAAAAAACTGGGCAACAAAAACATAAAACTAGTGGGATATTTGGCTTTGATTTTAAGAAACTAATGTATCAGCTTTGTTTGATGGAAATGGTTGAAACTCATAGTGAATTCTCAAGGTGTTTATCAGAAATCTT
The DNA here is from genome assembly GCF_023343835.1 of Lagopus muta. Lineage (NCBI taxonomy): Eukaryota > Metazoa > Chordata > Aves > Galliformes > Phasianidae > Lagopus > Lagopus muta. The sequence goes on along the minus strand of NC_064472.1, from coordinate 47,549,073 downwards.
TTTTTATGAAATTTTATTCTTTCTGTACTTAATCCTTGAAAATATTTATTCACAAAACATACTTTCTGCCAAAAATGACATGAATAAGGCATGATCGTGGAGTAAGAGATAGGCTCTCTGTTAAGATAATTCTTAAAAAAGACTAGTAGAGAGACATGATCAATTTTTTCTGTTGAATATCTGACTGCAACACTATACATTCAACTTGAAAGTACACAATTACTTATGTTATCGGAAAATAGAGTTCCAGATATATAAAAAATTGGTAACTTTTTTCATCAATCTTGAAACCTGCTCTCAAATTTTTGTATCAAAATGGAAAGCAAGGCTGCTTTTTTTTTTTTTTCCCATTCACAGAATTTGTTTAGTCACTGTATCAAAATACACAAAGTCATAACTTATGTTGACACTGCACTGTACCCTCCCCACATCCTGGTTTCAGCTCAGCTAATGCCAGTTGTACAAAATTGTTTAGCTGTTGCTGAGCAATGTATATTTCTGAGGACAGGCTGGGTTGCTTGGTGGAGAAGAACATCCCTGTTCACGGCAGGATGTTGCCTCAGGACAGGCTGGGCCTGGGGCATATGTGGCCTGTGAGACTCAGTTTGGACACATGTGATCAACAGGCAATCTGTGCTATCAGGTAAGATACTGCTATTCTAGGCAGAATGTAGAAGTACTCACACTCCCTGCAGTCATACACTGACTCGCTGAACTACACTTCAGATTGAATACATAAAATAAGTTATTTTATCTATAGTGCTATTCTGTATGTAGCAGAGAAGGAGTTAGCAAGAAATGAATATTCCTATTTTACAAGATAAATTTGGTCATTTTAATGAACACTTCTACAGAGACAAACTAAAACACGGGAGAATTCCTGTTTGTTCATTATGCTAATTAAGAAAGAGCACTTCTGGCCTTGTGAAAACAAAAGTGATTAAAGCAAATTCTGTAAGTCAACATGGAGTTATAAAGTACAAATTGTACAGAGAACACAATGGACATTAAATCCAAACTCAATAGTCTTCTTAACAAATGGTGAGTTTGGCTTTGGGTTCATCTGTGACTTTTCCTGACTCTGGTGTATTAAACACATATGGGAAATGGAAATTCCAAAATGACAAAGTCACTGAATAAGTAGAGAAAATATCTCCATTTAATTATAAATAAAAAGACTAGAAAACCTTGTTCAACTGAAAAATATTTAATATTTGTACCTTTTTATTTTTTTTTTCCAGATACTTAACAGATATCATTTAAGGGAATCAGGTTTAAGTATGATGAACATTACTCTACCTTTTATGGCAGTGGTGAAAAAAAATTACATGTGTATTAGTGCAGTTTAAAAAAGTAATAAAACACTTCTATAATGTAATGGTTTACAGAAAGACTTGATGTACTACAAAGTAGCAGATCTGTCTTACTTGATCTGGGAACACAGAACCATGCAATACACAACCAAATTGTGGTTTTCATTTTGGGGTCAACATCATCTGTTTTATAGTGAACTTGCTCACAACTAGGCTGAACTGGAATAAATCCATTTAGATCTTCTTTGAAGTTTGAAGTAAAGTTTTGCACGAGAAATTTTTTTTTTTTTTGTAACCCCATCTGACAAGCAAAGACATTTCATTCACTTTTTTTCAGCTTTGTCAGCAGTCTTTTATTTTGTAATCATAGAGTTTTTCTGAATTTCCTGCAATGCTTTGCAGGGACAAAGTTCTCATTTATGAAATCCTTAAGATTGTCTATTAGGCAATTATGTTCCCAGGAGTTCTTCTATATAACAGTTTGCAGAATTTGTAATTTCCATGTTTTATTCCTTCTATTCAGGACAGAAAAAAGTCATAGAAATCTCACACTATCTCTGATCTTTAACCAGACTTAGGCAAATTCAGTGAAAGCAGATATTTAGCCCTGAAATGAGGCCATCCTGCTAAGTACCAATCTATGCTGATGTGAGAATCCTTCTTAGTTTTTTTTTTGGCTCAAAGCTTGCTTCCTGAGGTTTTTCTTGTGATAAGACTCTGAGTGACTTGTCAGGGAGGCAACTGATGGGTGCTAACTGTGTGACAATCGATATCTCTTTGGGAACATTTGCAAGCCCCTTCCCCCAGAGCTGCTTGCTCTGTAGAAGAGCGGAAGAGAGTGCTCAACAGTGTTCACTGGCGGAAGATCTGGCTTGCGGCCAAACCGCTCCAGCTAAGTATGGAAGGTTGGGGGATGATACCATTGTATCTTGTGAAGGCAAGATGCAAGTTGGTGCCTCCCTGCTTCCTCTTATCTGCTGGCAAGGCCAGAAAGATAAGAACAAAGGAGGTTCCTGCTGAGATCCCAGAGCCAGAAGCTGCCACCGCAAGGAGAACTGACTCAACCACCTTGGGTTTGAGCTGTCACTCAAAGGAGAGCTGATTCGACCACTTTGGATTTGAGCTGTCACTCCAAAAAGAGCTGACTCAACCACTTTGAAGCATTGAAAAAGGGCCATCATCACCATGGTCGTCGTCGTCATTGGCAACAGAACAACTCTGCCTGACGACCCACCGCTACTGAGGATCAAAGACTGAACTACGAACCTCGCTGGATCCATGGTGGTGACTATGTCCCTCTTGCTGCCTATAAAGATTCCTTGCCTCTTCTTTCCTATCTTTTCTATCGCCCTCCTTCCCTTCCCCCATTACCCTAATCATAATAGTGTCCGTTCTCCCCTTCCCCATTCCCCCTGATTAAGATTTGTAATAAACTGGTTGGACCAACATTTGAACCGTTGCTTCTTAATCTCACGCCGGGTATATAGATAATAAAAGAACCTCCTCTCCCTCCTATAAATTGGAGCGAGACATTTATTTAATGGCGTAGTCGGCAGGATACCCGCCGTGAGAGTATTGTCCTTCCAGATATAGTCTGAAACTTTCTTTGTGTGCACCTCCTGGAGTTGCATGGAGCGATAGTTTTGAAAACTTAGACGTGAGTCCTTCTCCAGGAAGACCGCTCCACATTCTGAAACTTTACAGTTTATGTGTATACCTCTCGGGGACGTATGAATTAATTTTGATTAAGTGTTGTGCCTCCTCGAGAAGACCTCTCTGAATTTTGCGATTTTAAGTATCTTGTAACTTAAGTGTGAAATTTGCATCTTTTTGTGTGCTCCCCTCAGAGAAAGGGAAGAGTGCTTTGAGCATTAGCATTTGTAAAGTGTCTGTTTCCCCGGGGAGATAAGGAGTCACTTGAGCTTTTGAATACGTGCACCTCCCCTGGTGTAGGTCTCTCATTGTATTGAAAAAAATGAGCGACAGCATTGCCACCATGAAAAGTGAAGATGTATTATTTGATCTTTTAGAAAAACATGGTGCTCGACCCTCTTTATCAGGTATGGATTGGGCACGACAGAACTGGTATAACTTGCAGAGTGTTTCGGACCGTATTAGTGTTCTGCAAAACAATGCTCGTACCCGAGCTGGAAAAGGAAAGTCGTTTATTTGTGCCGTACTCGGGGCTACTTTAAAAGCAGCCGTGGAGTTCCGAGATGAAAAGCATTCGGCAGAACTCCAAACCATAGAAGCACTACAGGAATCGGTTAGAGTTACACAAGAATTGGTGAAAACTCTGCAGAATCAAATAGTTAATGTCGAGGAACAATTAGAAAGAGAGAAACGTAATTCAGCTTTGTTGCAAATGGCTTTTAAGGAGCTGCTAACGTGTAAGCATGCCAGCGATACCGTCACCCATAGTTTGCCTCGAGAAAAAACTTTTCCTCAGGTGGAACTACCAGGAATGAAGGAAAGGCTAGATAAATTAGAAACTCCAATAGCCCCATTGCGTCCTTTGATAAAAACTGAATACACATTCGATAACAGTGAGGATCTAGATCCTCAAATGAATGTTAAAGAAATTCCCTTCTCAGCCACTGAACTAGCAAAATTGAAAAAGGATTTTAGCCGCTCTCCAAAGGAATCAGAGACAGAATATGTATGGAGGGTGAGTCTCACTGGTGGCGACCAGATTCGGTTAACAGAAAAGGAAGCAGAAGGTTATTGGGGACCAGGAGTATTTTTAACTACTGGTAACAATCGTGCTCCCTGGTCATTAACACAAAGGGCTGCCTATTGGGCAGGTGGTCTCAACCCTTTAGAACGGGGAGACCCTCTTGCCATTACTGGAACAACTGACCAGTTAGTAGAGAGCGTTCAAAAGGCTGCTTGTCTCCAAATGATGTATGATAGAAAGCTGCAGCCACACCATGAATCACCTATGATGATGCCTGTTGATCCTGAGAGAATGACTGCTTTAATTAAGGGGCTTCCAGAGTCGTTAAAACCTATAGGTATACAACTGCAAGGAAAAATACAGGTAATGTCTCAGGGAGAGAAAACCCAGCCAGTGTTAAAAGGAACTGTAACCCCCAACCATCTGCAGTCAGGAAACAAAGTGTGGACGTGGGGAGAGGTTGCCCAAGAGTTAATTAACTATGGAAGGAAATATGGGCCAGAGGTTTCTTCCTCCACTAAATTTGAGCCAAGGGAAGTAAGACTTGCAGCAGTCAGCCTTGCCCCCAGGCCTCCTAGCCCAAAGCTCAGTGGGACTGGAAGGGTCTCACTGTCAGTAAAAACAGGTAGGCGAAATATTGATCATAAACGTAATTGTCTCTGGAGACTGGGCTGGCAAAAGGGTGTTCCACGAGATTTGATGAATGGATTACCCACTGTAATGTTAGAGAAATTAGTTAACTCGTGGCCAGAACAAAAGCTCCAGAATCTCGAGGAAAGCAAGACTCCAGGTCCTAGGGTCTCTCCCAGGGAACCTGAACGGCTCTCCAAGCCGTCAGAAAACTGACGTCTTCGCCCCTCCCAAGTGAGCGGGGTGGGGGCGGTGAAGGGTGGATGCATGAGAAAGCTCACAACAAAGGGAAACAAGATCGTCGATTTAACACCTTTTGTTAAAGGTCTCACCACTCTTGCCAGTTATCCCTGTGAGTCACGATCCAGTAGCTGATAAGCCAGGGAAACACTGTTACCTCCCTGGCCAGACTGTGTCGATTGACTTAGCTAACCTGAGGCCGGTTTCCCTAACCTTAACAGGATCCCTTAACAAATATCTTTGGAAGGCTAAAGACACCCCGAGAAAGGAATATGAGATCAATATTTGCTGGAGTGTTCCCTCATTTTTTAACCCTATTAACAAAGCCCAAATAAGGGCAAGTCGGTGTCTTGTTTTTATTTCACAGAAGATCCCCGTGGGACCTTGACAGAACACAAAAAGGCTAATAGCTGATTTTAACTATTTGTATTTTGTGACAGAAATACTGAAGATTTGATCATGCTAGAACACAGAATGTACCTCTTGATTACATTTTTTGGTTGCAATAGTGTTATGTTTTTTGTTGTTATGGGCGTGGGTGGTGATTGGTATCAGTCCTTGGATCTGTTAAACTTCACAACTGGGTTCAGGGCTTTTTACAGGTCATCCTGGCTTACTGGTACTCCCTGCACAGTGATGCCATTTCTTTTGACCCCTTCTTTCACCCCTTTTTACCAAACTGATTATGATTTGCATGTAACTCCTCCACAGTGTTTCCAAATTCCTAACAAACTGGGAAATGAATCAAGGGACCCATCTAATATCTGTTAGATGTGGTCACAAAAGAAATCTATCAGAAAGCCTTTTGCACTGATGCTTTTCAGTGTCACACCAGTCCAGGAGTTCCATCCAAAACATTGTTGGATGTTGTTGGAACATGGTTTCCAACATGGTTGTTGGAAAGTGCCTAAGTTTTAAAAAGAGATGTATGTGTTTCTGGGATTACCCCTCTGTGATGGTTTGTACTGTGGGGTATCCTGCACACACTGTCCTGTGAAAAGTTCTGTGGACTGTAACAATACTTGAACTTGCCAAACTAATATTTGTATCTCTTAGCATTTGAATTGCTTTGGAAATGCTCAAGTGTAAAGTTCTCGAGACACTAAATCATCTTAGAAAACATTACATGGCAAGTCCACATATTGTCAAATTAGACTAGATACACTTTTAGTGAATTAACTGAAGTGTAACATTGTATGGCTATTCATAAACACCACAACCTCTACTGAAGAATTCCCATCTGGATCCTGGCTTACACTGGGAGTTCCTGGGTGGGGAAAGCAGCTGACACAAATACCTAAGTTTGTTTTACCTATTTATTTATTATTATTGGTTATTGTGAAATGTGTGGTCATTGCTAAATGTATGGTTGTCTCTTTTCACTTTCTACATTTTATTCAACATGTAACATTTGTGCCACCACTCCTGAGGTGTCACCGAGTGGTGTCTGTGGCAAATTGAATGATTCTAATTGTTGTCTAAAGATTGATGATAATGGTAAAGTTGTTAAACAAATTGCCCAGGGTATGCGGAAGATAGCCCATGTTCCTGTCCAAACCTGGAAGGGCCTAGACGTTGATTTCTTTTCCTGGCTTCCAGGTGGCCCATGGGTCAAACGTATCCTGTTTTATCTACTGTGTGTTGTTGCAACTCTTATGTTTGTACCCTGTATGATTCCATGTTTTATTCAACTTATACAACGTGTTGTATCTTCCATGTATTTTGTAACCACTTCAACTGATGATGGACAAGTCCAACAGATCAGGGCAACATTTGTAACCAAGCCCAAGAAATCTTTTGTAGTAATTGTGTAACGATTATCTTCCCCTTCTCCCCCTCCTCCTTCCTCCCCCCCCCCCCCGCTTCTTTGCTGTCTTTTTGTTTTCTCCCTTTTCTTTTCCTCACCACCGTGGAGGGTCACTTATACTTTATTTCAAGCAATCTTTGAGCCACGGGGTGGTGTGAGAATCCTTCTTAGTTTTTTTTTGGCTCAAAGCTTGCTTCCTGAGGTTTTTCTTGTGATAAGACTCTGAGTGACTTGTCAGGGAGGCAACTGATGGGTGCTAACTGTGTGACAATCGATATCTCTTTGGGAACATTTGCAAGCCCCTTCCCCCAGAGCTGCTTGCTCTGTAGAAGAGCGGAAGAGAGTGCTCAACAGTGTTCACTGGCGGAAGATCTGGCTTGCGGCCAAACCGCTCCAGCTAAGTATGGAAGGTTGGGGGATGATACCATTGTATCTTGTGAAGGCAAGATGCAAGTTGGTGCCTCCCTGCTTCCTCTTATCTGCTGGCAAGGCCAGAAAGATAAGAACAAAGGAGGTTCCTGCTGAGATCCCAGAGCCAGAAGCTGCCACCGCAAGGAGAACTGACTCAACCACCTTGGGTTTGAGCTGTCACTCAAAGGAGAGCTGATTCGACCACTTTGGATTTGAGCTGTCACTCCAAAAAGAGCTGACTCAACCACTTTGAAGCATTGAAAAAGGGCCATCATCACCATGGTCGTCGTCGTCATTGGCAACAGAACAACTCTGCCTGACGACCCACCGCTACTGAGGATCAAAGACTGAACTACGAACCTCGCTGGATCCATGGTGGTGACTATGTCCCTCTTGCTGCCTATAAAGATTCCTTGCCTCTTCTTTCCTATCTTTTCTATCGCCCTCCTTCCCTTCCCCCATTACCCTAATCATAATAGTGTCCGTTCTCCCCTTCCCCATTCCCCCTGATTAAGATTTGTAATAAACTGGTTGGACCAACATTTGAACCGTTGCTTCTTAATCTCACGCCGGGTATATAGATAATAAAAGAACCTCCTCTCCCTCCTATAAATTGGAGCGAGACAGCTGAAAACTGAGTTATCAACATTAATAGCTCTTTTTTTCTTCACTACATGTACTTCCCTGTTCAGAATGTCAGTTATAGGAACAATTCTCAGATATATTACACAGCCTAGCATCATTAGTTATTTTCTATTAGTTATTCCCTAACTATGAAGCTCTATACGTACATTTATATCTAAGAAATAATAAAAGCACCACTTTATATAAGCAATGACTGGAAAATTAATTACCTTGCAGTTGTTAGTGATCACATTTACAATTCTGGTACAGAAAAATAATTGGAAAAATAAAAGCATCAGCCTAATACAGTACGTAAAAAGGCCATAAAATAAAATAAAATAAAATAAAATAATAAAATAAAATAAAATAAAAATAGTAATTAAAAAACAAGATTTTCCAGCAATATTATGTTGGTGTGGGAGAAAACTTTCTTCGAGATTAAAAATAGGAATTGATATACTGAATCAGTTAACTGATCCAATTAATCGTAAATAAGTCACATTTCTTAAGACCTTTGTATAGCAAATAGTAACTATTAAGTTCATTTTTACATTTTCTTCAGTACTGCTTAAGAGCAGTGATGAAGTTTAACTCATGGGAAATGGAAGATTGGTCTTCATCGTCCTTTTTTGAAACAATAGAAAGTCAGGGAAGACCAGAGGGAGGTATTCAAAGGTTGGTCATTCTAAGCCTAACTGAATTAAACTGTCTTCATATCTTGGTTGCTCCAGCAATGCAGATACAAGATACAACAGATATGAGGTCTAAATATTCAAGAATATTTCTTATACTGAGCAGATGCTCACAATATTTAGCTGTCCTTTAAAGTGAAGGTTAATTAGACACATACATAAATTCAAGATGTAGTCTGAGAACAATGTTGTTATCTATCTCTGTCTGTCTATTCAATTATTTGACTCTCCTGAAGTAAGGAACATTTGGAAAGAACTACAAATTCATGAAGATGAAAAAATCCTTTCAGTGCAGTTCAGTACAAACAAGAAAGACAGAAGAGAGCCATGACTATGATACTGTTACTGAAGCATCTCTCCAATTGTCATGGTTTTGTGTTTTTTTTGTTTTCAGAATTCCACATCATAACATCATGTAGTGCACTGGGAGTTAAGGTGTTAATGCTCCAATTCCAAGTACCTGCCCCTATACATCATGGAAGTCATGGGATCTGGCCCTTCCGGGTGGGGCGGTCTCTTACTGCCTTGCAGTGGGTGCTGGAGGGTGCTTTCATAGCCATTCCAAGCTTTTCAGGTTTGACTCAGTCTCAGGAATTTTCTCCCTCCTATTTTATTTGATTTATTACACTAAATTTCAATTACATTGTATTATATCATGTTAACTTGCATTCCGGTATCATAGTTAGTAAATTAAGTTTTTCTCCATAGATTGTTGCCGCAGTTTTTTTTCCTTCCTTAAGCCCATCTCCCAGCTCCCATCTCCCCTATCCCTTTTCCCATTCCCTTCCCACTTTGTGGGGCTGGGGAGGAGAAAGGGGAGGGGAGGGCAGGGGCCTACTGCCCCCCCTGTCATATATTAATCTAGTTATCTCTGTGACACCTATGAAGAGAGGCTAAGAGAGGTGGGCTTGATTAGCCTGGAGAAGACTTTGGGGAAGCCTAATTGCAGCCTTTCAGTATTTAAACAGAGCTTATATACAGGAAGGAGATCAACATTTTACATGCTCTGATAGTTATTGGGAGAATAATTTTAAACTAAAAGGAGGGAAATTTAGATTTGTTCTTAAGAGTAAATTGTTTTACTCTGGGAATGGTAAGGTAGTAGAACAGGTTGTTATAGATGTTATGCATGCCCCGTCCCCAAAGATCTTTGAGACCAGGTGAGATAGGGCCCTGGGCATTCTGATCTAGAGGGTGACAACCCTGCTCCATGCAGGTCGAACTGCATGGGCTTTCATCTCCCATCCAATCCAAGACATTCTATCATTTTATGAGTCAATTTTGCTAAGATAAATATCATCCATCAGTGTTTTTTGATGTGAAAATGTCTTTTAGGCCTATTGAACCATTCTCTTCCCTCTCCACCTTCTTCTTCTTCTTCTTTCTCAGCATTAAGGAATATACACTACTTACGGCATCTTAACTTCTGATCCAGAGAGTAATCTAAAATTTTCTTGTGAAATTCAGTTAAAACAGAAATCCTATGTTGTGAAAAACTATGCATCACTGCTCTCTCTGCCCCATCCACCGCCCCTCCCTCCCCCCCCCCCCAGAAAAAAAGTTATGTATCTAATTCTACTTTGGAATACGTGAATGTGTAACAAAGGTTCACCACAGAATATAGGCATATTTATTAAATAAAAAAAAATACACAACAGAAGACATTAGCGTATAAGGCTTTGAAATTTATTCCAGAACAATCTTCAATTTCTTTGTCATGTACCAAAAGAAATATAAAGAAGTAAATGCTTTATTTGTAAGTAGAAACAATTGTTAATGCTTTTCCTTTTTGAAATATTGGCAGTGTATTTTTGGGGGAAAGATATATCTTTTTAATCAGTAAGTACATCTCCTTGCAGTTACCAATAAAATTATCACAAGTGACCATTTTTCTAGTGGTTTATTCTTTATTTAGGTCATTTTCTCAGTAGAAAAATAAATTTTTCAATGGAAAAAAAAGACTGAATTTTCAGTAGGAAAAAATAATAACAAGCACTTACAACAAATGAAGGATGAACATCACTTTGAATAGGATATTATACACATTTGAACACTGTAAAGATTGTTTATTGTTCAACAATGTATAGGTTATCACAGATAATAGTCATTGCTAATTTTCTGCATTGCTATCCAGTGATTTGTGTAAAAACAGATTTACAGTGAATTTGGTCTAAAAATACTAGTTTCTAGGGGAAAAAAAGAAAAAAGATTTGCAAGTAACTTGGTCAAAATAAACAGTAAACTATTTTGAATACTGAGATATTTAATTAGAACTTAAATAAAAAAAAATAGTTCCCCTTATGGACTAGTTGTTTCATCTTGAAACTTAAAAACAAATATCTTAGGTTCACACCTCTTATTTTCATTTAATTACACATAGAAATAACATGAGCTAAAGAAAGAAGTGTCAGGAATTCTGAATAATACATGGACCAAAAGGAAAACATTACAATACACATTTATTTTTAATATAAACTCAAAGATTAAAGAGATTCAGTTTCAATTCATTCTGAGTCCTTTTTTTCCATTTCTTGTATTTGAAATAATCCTTGTTTACACTGAAGGCTTGCTAATGGGCAAACTTGTTATGTGTTGTTTAAACAGAGAAATCAGAGTAAATTCGAAGTTGTTATTCGAAGTTACTAGAATACAAATAACGCTTGTCATTCATAAGAATCCACCATCAAAAGAATTGGTGGAACTTCGTGCATTAATATCTTAAGAGGAGCCAATGACACCTGCACTAGTAGGCAGAGAAAAATCATCTTGACTGTTTTGATAAATGATTACAAATCATAAGTTTTAGTTATTATCAGATTAAAAAATAATAAATGTTGTAGCATTTTGTATAGAAGGGAAATTTCATCATAATGTAGAAAGATCTGCAGCTGAAAACCTAATAAAAAGTAATTTGTGAAGGTGGCAGTGTGGTTTGTGCTGGCGGTGGGAGTCTTTGAAGACATTGGAGAGCATGTGTACATGCTATGGAAAGACCAGAGCTCGTTACAAAAACCAAGTGGAAGAAAAAAATGCAGAAGTTGCTGTAAAAATAAGAAGACTAATATGAAACAAAGGGTTGAGAATGAAACAATGGAATATATAGTTGGAGCCTTTTGGTGGGCTAGCAAGACACTAGGTGCACAGCAATGAGAAGCAAATCAGGAGCCTGGCCGCACAAAAAGGAAAAGCTGGGGAGGAAGTACACAAAAGAAGCAACCTGTAAAAAACAAACAAACAAACAAACAACAACAAAAAAACCCACAAACCAAACCAAAGAAACAAAGAACCAAAAAAACAAAAACTAAGCATTTATTTTTCTTTCTTTTTTTCAAATTGTAAGAGAGCAATATTTCATTCATATGACGTTCATGAAAGCAGTAACAGAGAAATATAAAAACAAGTAAACAAGCAAATAAATTTTCCCCTGATGAGTATTTTTAATAAAAAGTAATGCTATAGCTTACAGTTTCTTTGGGTCCAAATTTATAAAATATTGAGCCACAACGTGAAAAACATCCTCCAGTGTACAGAATGTGCTGTCTGCTCCCCATTAGTGCTACAGCATTTATGGAATGCATTTATACTCGCAGATATCACATACAAAGATGCTACATGGTTATTAATTGTAGAATCATAGAATGTCTTGATTTAGAAGGGACTCCAAGGATTGTCAAGTTCCAATCCTCCTGCCACATGCAGGGCCATCAACCTCCAGATCTGGTACTAGACCAGGTTGCCCAGGGCTCCATCCAAACTTAACCAACCAAGACTTAAAGAATTCCAGAGAAAGAGCATCCACAACCTCTCTGGGTAGCCTGTTCCAGCACCTCACCACTATTCCTGTAATGAACTTCCCCCTGACATACAAATTAAGTTGAAATTTAGCAAAGTTTGCTATTGTATCTATGCACTTGTTGTATGGGAACTGCTGAATCATGGCCTGAACCTCTGATTGATCACCTGAGGCAAGCAATGAGCCAGTCATGGGAGCACAGGTGAAGGTAATTCACCTGTGCTGCCGGAAGGATTGGAGCCTGGCTCCACCTCTCCTAGACCCATTTAAGACCAGTGGGGAAGGATCTCTTCTGGAGCTCCGCTCTGCTGGAGTTTTGTAAGTGAGTCCAGGATATGGGTAAGTGTCCTATCTATTTTCTTTTTGTTATTTTAACCTGCTTTGCCTAACTCTCTTGTTTATTTCATAATTATAACATCTCAATATTCATTGATTATACACTTGGGGAGACAGGCAGGCTAAATGTACTAAAATGTGCATTGTGTCCTTCCTTTGGAATTTCTGAGTTGGGGGGGAGAATGCTACCCCCCTAGAAAAAATGATCCTAAGGCAGATTCCAGGATTTGTGGGATCTCCCTATTATGATCTAGCGGTTATCATTGAAAAATTAGGTCCCTTACATGTTATGGGAAATATCTACCCATATTGTATGGCAGATTACTTTCAGGGACTTAACAGAGATATACTGATCACAAAAGAAAGACAACTGCCTCCACAGTGGCATAGCCACTATTAAATGCTTTAAATCATGCTGAAATGAGGAATAATACTTCAGAAAATGAAAACCAACTTTTGAAAGACTGTATTATAAAACTAGAGTGAGAGCTTGGCATATTAACAGGGAAGAAACCAATTCTGCATCTTCCAGTACGTTAAGTTCGTAACATTTCAATAAACAGTGACCAGACTCCTGAATCAACAGATTTTGTTGATCAGGAAAATAAAAAATCTAAATTAGATCTCAAATCTCCGATTTTGACAGATCCACTAGAAGTCGGTCGTTATTCAGAAGACAGAAAAAAAAGTACAGGACAGACCGGCAGGGGTGCTGCCTGATCAGTGGCCCCCTGCCCAGGCTCATTTGCATGTAACAGCCTGGCCATACATGGCAACAGAACTGATGGATTTTAGTACAGTGATTTTGGCAGAAACCTAGAGAAAGTGTGCCAGCCTGGTTATTAAGACTGGGATTTTGGGGCAGAAAGTGTTTTGGTGAATGGCCCAGAAATAGCCAAGCTGGCCACCATGACTGTCCATCCTGCTCTCAGACAAAGGTTATATGTGGGTTATCAATATCGTGATGAAAACCATTCTATAAGAATGGTTAATGGCGGCCTGCCGTATGGTATGGCCGAATAAATCAGACATACCTTTACATACAGGCATGTGGTCCTCCATGGAGGACCTTCAAAATTATATCCGTGATCTAGGCATAAGGGAAGCAATTTATGAAGACACATTTGATGGCCCTGATATGGTCAACTTCTCAGCAGGGATGAGAGACTTAATTCTACAGCAAGCTCCCTCTCATGTGTATGGTACTTTGGTCTCTGTATTAAATTCTCCTGGTGGCCTCAGAAGCTGTAGTCCGGCAGGCTGCCCAGCTAATGGCTGAGGTAGGAGAAATAGAATGTTTGTGGCCCAGGCGCAGCATTCGGACATTAGAAGAATCTGAGGTCCTGCCAGTGACTAAAACAAAAATGCCGGCTACTCAAGCTCCTCGATTGGGTAAGGGTTATAGAGAGAATACCAACAATGACATGGAACCTAGAAGATTTCACTCTTCCCAATATATATTAAAAAAGAAAAAAAGCCTCCACAGATGTCTCGGGCCAAATGCCTGAGCCACAGGAAGCAAAAGAATTGGCCATAGCACAATTCATGGTGTGACGAGGGATGTTAGTCCTTCTAGGGCCTCCAGATGGCCCTGTGTAGAATTAATGATTTATTGGTCCTGAAAAAATATTCAGAGAGTTATGGTATTAGTGGACACTGGAGCAGAAACATCAACTATCTACAGAGATGTGACCAAACTTGAAGGAGACAGAGTGATGATTGGTGGTTTTGGGGAACTGACTATTTCTGTCAATCAAGGTTGAAACTGGGGGTTGGGCATGTCCCACCCCGGGAGTACAAGGTGTCTATTGCCTCAGTCCAAGAATACATCCTAGGCATAGATATTCTATGGAGTCTGGCTCTCCAGACAACCGTGGGAGAGTTCAGATTTCAACAGAGATGTATTAGTATCTGGGCGGTGCAGGCAATATTAAGAGGCCACGTGAAACATGGGCCTATTTATCTGCTGAAACCGCACCATCTTACTAATGTAAGACAATATAGACTCCTCAGTAGGCAAGATTAAACATTGAGAATAGTGCAGGAATTAGAAAAAGTGGGCATTATAAGACCTGCACACAGCCCATATAACTCCTTCATATGGACAGTGTGAAAGTTGGATGGCACTTGGAGAATGACAATGGATTACAGAGAATTAAATAAGGTCATGCCACCTATTCATGTGGCTGTACCCACTATTGCCTCCCTGATGGGCACACTAAGTAGGGGAATAAAAGCCTATCACTGTGTCCTAGATTTAGCAAATGTGTTCTTCAGTATCCCAATTGCTGAGGAATCGCAAGATCAGTTTGCGTTTATGTGGGGAGGCAGGCAGTGGACCTTTCAGGTCCTGCCACAGGGGTACGTGCATTCACTAGTGTATTGTCACAATCCAGTGGCGTGTGACCTGGCTGATTGGGAAAAAAACCTGATGATGCTAACTTGCATCATTATATTGATGATCTCCTGCTGACATCCGACTCACTGGAGGCATTAGGTCAGATGGGAGATTCATTAACCACCTATTTACAACAGAAGGGATGGGCTATAAATCCCTAAAAGGTGCAAGGTGTGGGCCTGTCCTAAAATTCCTGGGGGTGCTTTGGTCAGGAAAGCCCAAAGTAGTCTGTCATAGATAAGATTCAGATGTTCCCAGTCCCTACAATGTGTTGAAGCAGCTGCAAGAGTTTCTAGGTATATTGGGTTATTGGCGTGCCTTTATACCTCACTTAGCACAGCTGCTAAGGCCACTATGCAGACCCACAAAAAAAGGGGCAGTCATGGGACTGGGGGAAAACAGAACACGATGCTTTCCAATAAGCAAAACTTGCAGTTAAACAAGCCCAGGCATTGGGTATATTTGATCCTACCCTCCTAGTTGAGTTGGATGTTCATGTTACTCAAGACGGTTTTGGTTGGGGCCTATGGCAACATCGGAGTTCTGTTTGGATTCCCATTGGTTTTTAGTCTCAGGTCTGCCATGGAGAAGAAGAAAGATAAAGTATGATTGAAAAACAGTTATTGGCTGCCTATTTGGCATTAGAGGCAGTAGAGCCAATAACTCAAATGGCTGAAATTATAGTTAAGACCACTCTGCCTATTAGGAATGGGTGAAAGATCTGACCCACCTTTCTAAGACAGGGATGACCCAAGCACAAACAGGCATGATGACTTGCCTATCTCAGCCATAGGAGCAGTCTGTCTTCATTACCCTTGAAAGAAGAACTCCAGAAGATCCTAGGCCCAGTTACGTATCACAGTGATGCACCAAAAGAAATACTGGTCGCTCCACCAGAGAAGAGTCCCATTCAGGAGGGAAAATATCCTATCCCTGAAGATGCCTGGTACACAGATGTGTCCAGCAAGGGCAACCCAAGCAAGTGGAGAGCAATAGTGTACCATCCTTCCACTGAGACAATCTGGTTCGATGAGGGGGATGGTCAGAGCAGCCAATGGGAAGAACTGCGAGCCGTGTGGATGGCTATAACCGAGGAACCCAGTGATGGTGTCCTGAATATCTGTATGGACAGTTGGGCTGTGTACTGGGGGCTCCCACTTTGGATTGCACAGATGGGCCACTCAGTAATGGACTATCCATGCCTGGCCGATCTGGGGCAAGGACATGTGTTTGACTGTATTCCATATGTCTAACCACATATGTGTCTACCATGTTCTGGTCATCAGCCCCTACAGTCACTGGGAAACAATGAAGCCGACATGCTGGCCCGAGTTTGATGGATTGAGAATTCACCATCTGAGAACATCGCCTGTTGGTTACATCAGAAGCTACGGCATGCTGGACAAAAGACAATGTGGGCAGCTGCTAAAGCATGGGGACTGCCCATAAAACTACCTGATATCGTCCAGGCATGCTGGGATTGCGATGCTTGCTCTGAGACCGAGATCGTTGCCTGAAACAACAGCCCATCTTGCTAGGGGACACAATCCTCTCCAGCCATGGCAGGTCGATTAGCTTGGGCCCCTTCCTTGGTCTGAGGGGACAAGATACGCCCTGATCTGCATCAACACTGCAAGTGGGCTACTGCAGGCCTATCCAGTACTGAGAGCAAACCAGGCATATACCATCAAGGCACTCGCTAAACTGATGTCTGCCTACGGGACACCTCAAGTCATTGAGCGTGACCAAGGGACTCATTTTACTGGTGCATCGATACAGTGCTGGGCAGAAGAAAATAACATTGAATGGTGATCCCACCTGCCATATAATCTGGCAGGGTCAGGCCTCATTGCATGTCATAACAGTATTCTTAAGGCTGCCCTGAAGACAGACTCCCAGTCCCAGAGGGGTGGATGAAAAGACTGTATGAAACCTTGCGGGACCTGAATGAAAGACCCCTAGACGGCAGAGCCAGTGCCCTGAGAATGTTGCAGGCAACATGGGCCACCCAGGTTAGGATCCAAATTATGGGCACTGATAATCAGGTAAGACCCCAGATTGGTAATAAAAATAATCCTCTGCTCCCTGCCCCTGAGAATTTAGATCCAGGCACCTATAGAATAAAATGGCCTTGGAAAGTGAAGGTTGGACCCAAGTGGTGTGGCCTACTTACATCTTGGGGGAGATTATTGGAGGTGGGAGGTTCAGTAGTCCCCCCAGTAATAGGTACATGGCCTACTGATATTGTGGTCAATACTCTGATTTTCATTGCTAAAGGGACCCCCATCATGTCCCTGTGGCAGATCAGGATATCCCCTTTGGTGCCTGATATTATTATGCAGCCGCAGACGTCTGGCCAGAAGGTGTGGTACAGGCGGCTAGGATGTGCCCCAGTACAAGCAGAAGTGTTGCCTCAGGATAGAAATACAGAATATCTTGCCCTGGAGTGCAGACCTTCCCCTCCTGGTACCCCTAAAACATCTGTATTAGTCCTCATGAGTCTTTGAGCCTTCAGGGTCACTGGAAGAAATGAAATGCCATCAAAGTGTTCCAGTGTTACTGTCAGATCATGTGCAACACCTGGTAATCATCTACACGGGACTGATGCAACATAGGGTGGACCTGCACCTAATGACCATGTGCCTCCAGTAACATCATTGAGCACTGGCCCATAAAAGAATATGGATATTCTTTGATCATCACTCCTCTTGAATTGTGCCAACATGTGTTGCAATGGAAATTGTATAAGCATCACAATATAGCGGATCTCTGTATTACAAAAAGCTCACCCTTTAGTCAACCTGATCATTGGTTCATGCTGTGAAAGGGTGGAGTGTATGGGAACTGCTGAATCATGGCCTGAACCTCTGATTGATCACCTGAGCTGAGCAATGAGTCAGCCATGGGAGCACAGGTGAAGGCAATCCACCTGTGCTGCCACAAGGGGTGGAGCCTGGCTCCACATCTCCTAGATCCACTTAAGAGCTGGCTACCAGTGGGGAAGGATCTCTTCTGGAGCTCCACTCTGGAGTCTTGTAAGCGAGCCCAAGATATGGGTAAGTGTCCTATCTGTTTTCTTTTTGTTATTATAACCTGCTTTGCCTAACTCTCTTGTTTATTTCATAATTATAACATCTTAATATTCATTAATTATACAAATTGTGTTATCCTTTTTTGGTATTCAGATTATCCAGGAATTCAGCTTTCAATTTTTTTTTGTGAAATTAGTATCTGACAAGTTCCCATCTTTGTGAAGTTAAACAAGTCAATAATAAAATAAATGTACTTAGGTAGGAATTTACAGACAGATTTATTTAATGAGATGTGAACTACCTCACTGTTTTTTGGCTTGTCAGTTGAGAAAACTAGATGTTAACTTTTGAATTTTCCATTCCACTTTCTGGAAGCTCAGAAATATAGAAGTA
The DNA here is from genome assembly GCF_023343835.1 of Lagopus muta. Classification (NCBI taxonomy): domain Eukaryota; kingdom Metazoa; phylum Chordata; class Aves; order Galliformes; family Phasianidae; genus Lagopus; species Lagopus muta. Next base: position 47,530,727 of record NC_064472.1, on the reverse strand, counting down.
TAGAGGGAAGAATAGAGCAGTAAATCAGAAAAGCGATAGAAAATGGAGAAATAAATAGAAACCAAATTGTAACCAGGACTAATAGTAGCCAAAGGTGAAGACTTTCCATGGAGTAATCCTGCCTTCAACAAAAATGAGTTATTAAAGTTAAAAGAATGTTAAAGTTGCTTACTATTTTTAAGGAATTTATTTTCTTCTCAATAAATATAGGTAATATCTGATAAAAGCAGTGTGAGCTCTGCTCAGATGCAATACATGCAGTCATGAACATACGTGCTAACTAATAGCGTGTAACTCAAAGCAGCACTGAGCCCTTCCCACAAAGCGTGTAAGAGACCTCTGGGATACAATTAAATTGAAGGAACCTTAGAAAACTCCACAAGGTATGTTCAACTGTCCTAATTTCAGTAGATTTACTGTGTTCTCTTTAGGACTCTTCACAGCAGTATGCCAAGAGCTGGAGGCTTTGGTTAGCCAACTAAAAAGGGCAGAAGCTATTTCTTCTCTATTGTAGCTTTGCTAGCTGAAAGGCTGAAGTTTCTCCCCTGCTATATTCTTTGTAAGGTACCCTTTTTTAACAGTCAGTGGAGGCCAGCTTCTGCCCACTGCAGCTCTGTATTTCCTTCTTTTCTGATGCCAGCACAGAAGAGGCAAAGGGTCATTCTGCATTACTTTTGTCTGTTTTAGTGGACTGAGGCAAAGTTTTCCTCTGAAAAGGTAAATTAGACAAAGAATATACAGTGGGATCCCAGCAGATCTCTGGCTTCTGGGTCTATGCTCTATGTTAGTATTTGCACTGACAGTGATGACAGTGATAAGTGATGTTTCAATTGTGTTTTGCAGAAAAAAACTGTTTCATTCTGCATTATTATGTTATCTCATTACAGGTGAAAGAACCTAAACAAAGTTCTTAGTCTGTAACTCCCTCATACACATGGTGATCAAAAGTGAAGATTCTACAATCTAAACAGAATGATAATCATCAAATATTCTGTTAGCACAGATTTACAAAGAGAATATGAAGTTTTAATGCTCAGAATGCTGTAATCCAAGTTACCTCTAATGTTGCGCATGTCATAGTACTTCTAAATTCATTACTTTATTGTGCTTTATGATTAGAGATCTTTATATACCAACTTTACACAGATAAAAATGTATTGCATTTTTTCAGGTAGGCACTTCTCTAAATACTTATAATCAATATTCCAGCAGAGAAGGAAAAAGGGAAAAAGAAAGAGCAGAAAGACTATAACTCGACACACTAGTAAAGAGAAAAACTAAAGAAGATGCAAGAAGTGATATTTTGTAAGTAGGTGGAGAAAGCATTAAAAAAAAACATAAAAAAAAAAATTAGTTTGAAAATTGCCTTCCTTGTCCCTAACAGTGTCAATGACATGAAAACAATTGAATCTTTCCTTGTTAACATCCTCAGTATTCCACTATCTACAAAGACCGTGTTTGTTTCTCTTTGATAATTCAAAAAGATAACAGTTTCTGAAGAGTACGAAAACTACACCTATTTTCACTGCATCAGAATTTCAGATACAAAAAGTAGTGCTACTCTACTCCTTGCTGATGAGAGATATCATATATCTTTGTATATATAGGAAAATAGATAGCTTACCAATAACACAAAATTTAAACAATATTTTTAGATTTACCTCAAGAAGACTTTCAATTTTTTTTTAAATAGCGTTTATTTAACTTCTTCCTCATCTTAAATATTTATTCTATTCTATTTGTGCAATGTTTTTGTATGTAGGTTATTAAAAACAGTAAGGTAAGAGCAATATTCTGAGGTGTAAGAAATGATTCTCTACTTTGGAATATATAAATTAAAAATTAAATTCTTATATGGCTTTATTTTAGGTTCAGATTCTGCACTGTAAAGGAGAAGTCCATCTCATTAAGATAATTTTTTACACTTATTTATTTAGTAAGATTTAGGTAGCCAGAGTACAGAAATATTATTTTCAGATACTTCTTTCAAACTCTGTTCTTAAGCCTTAGAAGTTCTATCCATTAATAATATTTTCAACTAATGTATGAAGTCTTGCTTTTAGTTGGACAAATTCCTAGGCTCCACACATATGGGAAACATGTTTCGTATTCTTAACTCAGAAATGAAAGAAACTTGACTATCTGTGAGTAACATCTACAAGAGAGGCATCTTTATATGAAAATATAATGTGTACACGCATACATGGGAATAAAAAAACTCATAAAACTGCATGGATTTTCAGCCCAATTGAGTTGTTTGATTTGTTATGTGTATGAGATCTTTCAACAAAGCTATGTAGTTTTAGTTTAATCTGATCATACTGTGCAATATTTTGCTTTGCTAGGATGACAAGATTACTGCACTACAGTGAGAAGGTGACTAGCCTTCAAATTAAGATAGTAGTTAGAATTAAGATGTAACTGAGCCACTTTAACAAACAGCAGAAACAAACAACTCAGCCTTATGTTCACTGCAATGATTTGAATCTATTATCTCTACTGGAAATCCGTGTGTCATGTACTGATAACACTGACTATGACTATACTCTCATACTGGTAATGCTTGCAGAATTCCTATGGAACTTAAATCTACTCTAGATCAACTTAAAAAGTCTTGTCTTGAAATAACACTTGATTAAGCTTATAATACTTTTTTTATGTACATGTCAGCAAATATACATTCTGTGTTTTTACTGATCACAGAATGCTGCTATCAAGGAAGAGCAAAAGGCTGAGGTACTTGTCTTCTTCGTTTCTGTCTTTAAGAGTTTGACAAGTTATCCTTAATCCCCTGACCTGGAAAAGAGGAAGGGGAAGCAGGATAAAACCCCAATAATTCAGGAGGAACCAGTGACCTGCTACTCCACCAATATAATCAGAAGTCTATGGAGCCTGATGGAAGTCACCTAGGACTACTGAGGAATCTGATAGATGTTACTACCAAATCACTCTCCATCTTTTATCAACAGCAACTGGAGATGTCCCAGATGAAATGAAATGTCTAATCTGTTTGTTTACAAGAAGGGACAGAAGGACAATGCATGGAACTACAGGCCTCTGGGCCTGATCTTGGTATAGCAGAAGATGTACTATCCTCAGTGTGATTACATGGTATGTGAGGGATATCCATGGCATCAAGCCTAGCCAGAATGGGTTCTTGAAAAGCAGGTCCTGTTTGACTTATCTGATCCCCTTCTGTAACCATGTGACTCACCCAGAGGATCAGGGAAAAGTTGTGCCTGTAGTTGACCTAGATTTTAGTAAAGCCTTTAACACCATCTCCCACAGAATTCTCCTGCAGAAATTGGTAGCCCATGGACTACACAGGTTTATTCTAGTCTGGGTAAAAAAAAAAAAAAAAAAAAAAAAAAGCTGGATGCAGGGTCCAGAGAGTGTGGTGAATAAATTTAAAACCACCTGAGTCACTAATGGTGTTCCTTAGGGATCAGCGTTAAGGCCAATTCTGTTTAATATATTCACTGATAATGTGGACAAGATATTGAGTACACCCTCAATAAGTTTGTCAACTGGGAGGAAGTGTTCATGTGCCTGAAAATAGGAAGGCCCTATAGAGGATTCTAGGTAGGTTGGATCACTGGGCAGAGGCCAGTAGTATGAGCTTCAGCAAGACAAAGTGCCATAACACTTGTGACAACCATGTCCTACGCTACAGGCTCAGAGATTGGAAAGCTGCACAGAGGAAAAGGATTGAGGGGTGGTTCTCCGCAGTCAGTTGAACATAAGCCAGTAGTGCACCCAGGTGGCTGAGAAGGCCAATGGCATCCTAATTTGTAGCCAGCAGGACTAATGAGGTGATTGCTGCTTTGTCCTTGACGCTGGTGAGGCCAAACTACACGTACTATGCTCTGTTTTGGCTACTTGCTACAGGAGAGGCACTGTGGTGCTGGAGCATGTCCAGCGAAGGGTAACAAAATGAGTGAAATATCTTGAACACAAGTTGTATGAGAAGAGGCTGAAGAGCTGGGATTGATTATTTCAGAGAAGAGGCTAATGAGAGATCTTATTGCTCTCTACAACTGCCTGAAAGGAAGTGGCTGTCAGCCTCTTTTTTTACAGATAATTAATGATAGGACAAGAAATGACGGCTTTAAGTTGCACCAAGGGACTTTCAGTTTGAGTATTAAGAAAAATTCCTTCTCAGAAAGAGTTATAGTATATTGCAGCAGGCTGATCAAAGACGTGGTGGAAGCACCATCACTGGAAGTATTCAAGAAACACGCAGATGTGCACTGAGTAACAAGGTTTGGTGGGCATGGTGGTGATATGTTGACAGTTGGAGTAGATAAGCTGAGAGGTCTTTTCCAAACTTAATGCCTCTATGATTCTGTGTTTTATGTTGGAAGAGGACATTTGAAAAAACCCTTTTCCATACCTAAACAGCTGTGCAAAAAAGCACAGGCAAAAGATTTATGTATTGTTTCTCATTTGTCTAATTATCCATTGAGAAAAATAGTGTACAAATATGATAGTATATGCTGTTTTACTCCTGACAAAATTGTGATTGAAATAATACACAATGGATGTCCACAAAGATGATAAAAGGCCTGGAGCATCTCCTGTATGAGAAATGATTGAGTAACCTGGGCCTATTCAACCTGTGTAAAGAAGATTGAGGGGGTCTGATTAATGTTTATTAATATCTGAAGGGAGATGGGAGGCAAACGGATGAGAAAAGGCTCTTCCTGGTGGTGCATAGTGATAGGACAAGGAGTAATGGCCTAAAACTTGAACACTGGAAGTTTCAAACAAGTATGCAAAATAACTTTTTTACAGTAAGGGTGATAGGGTATTGTAACAGATTGCCCAGAGAGGTTGTGCAGTCTTCTTCAATGGAGATGTTCGAGACCTAGCTGGACACCTACCAGTGCCACAGATGGTATGGTATCTGCTTTTGCCAGGGGTGTTAGACAATGATCTCTTGATGTCCATTCTAATCCCTGCAATTCTGTGATTCTGCGAATACAGGAAGCTATTGTCTTACCTCAGGTTCTGTCTTCTGCTGTTGTTAGAGGACACTCTAAAACCTTGTAAGATTGAGTCTCTATGGGTAAGGATCAGAGGAGGAGCAACAAGGCTGACGTAATGGTGGGATTCTGTTCTAAACTACCGAACCAGAATGAAGAGATAGATGAGACATTCTAAAAGCAACTGGTAAAAGTTGAATGGCTGTTAGCCCTTGTTTTCATAGAGAAGTTCAGCTTCCATGATGTGTACAGGAAACTCAATACAGCACAGAAAAAGCATTCTAGAAGATTTCTAGGCTTTATGGAAGATAACTTCCTCATGACGGTGGTAAGAGAGCCTACCAGAGAAGGGGCTCCACTAATCCCCACTAGTCCTGCTGTTCATAAACAGAGAAGGACTGATGGAAGATGTGGAAGTCAGGAGCTGTCTTTGGCAGAGTGTAAGAGATTATTCTTTTACATCATTGTCTCAAAGCTTACTGGGGACACAGATGAACAAGTCCAAGCAAGTCCTGGGCAAGGGTTGTGAAATCCTTTGTCTGAGGGACACAGATGGACAAAACCAGGGGCACTGAGAGAGAGATAAGCCACAGATTAATGGCCAGGACGCAGTCTTTTGTGTGGGCTTATATCGAGGAAGATGGCCTTCTCAGGGGGTGCTGCACATGACTCTTACCCAGGCACCCAGGAATGCCACGATAGCAGAACAAGTAGGATAAAGAGGGGACCTACAACCATGAGATAGAGGTTTTCTGGCAACAGATTCCTCATAAAGAAGAGGTTTCTGCCATGAGAAGCCTCACGACCTGCCTCTCTTCCTTCTGGACTTGCTCTGCACTCTACCACAATGCTGAAAAAGAACAAAGGTGTCTGCTATCACACCTTACTATGGAATTCCTGAATGCTGATGATCTCTCCTGGGCCTGCTACTGAGTCCTACTACTTCCTCCCAGATTGGCTCTGCGACTTCTTCCTGCTACCTGCATGCTGCCCTAGGCTGGCCATGCTGCTGCTCTCCCCCCCGCTGCTTTTGCTTTGGACCTTTGAGATGTCATGCCATGGGACTGCTGCTGGATCCTGGTGGTGACTACCCCCACTTTACGTGATTCTTGCTTCTTTCCTATCTTTTCTATTGCCCTCCTTCCCTTCCCAGTCTCCCTGATAAGGATTTATAATAAACTGGTTGAACCAACATTTGAACCATTGTTTCTTAATCTCACGCCCAATGTACATATATTAAAAGGACTTCCTCTCCCTCCTATAAATTGGCGCGAGACACAGAGTGACCAGGAAATGAAGTTCTCTATCCTTGGTGAATTCAGGGTGAAGGGCAGCAAAAGTACTACCTTAGTCTTCTGGAGGGTAGACTTTGAAATGTTCAGGACACTGGTAAGGCCTCTTGAGAGGGGAGTCAATCTTGAGTAAGGGGGTCCAGGAGGGTTAAATACTGCTCAAGAAGAAAGTTTTAGAAGAGTAGGCTGACCTCTTGTGCTTAAAAAGAGCCAGCAGGAAAGACTGATATGGATGAGCAGAAAACAGTATCTGAGACTCCAGGAGAAAAAGAGTCTAGTTCCTGTGGAAGAAGGGACAGCAACTAGGAGAGGGTACAAAGAAGTTTTTAGAATATGTAGGGAGAAGACTAGAAAGGTAAAAGCCCAGCTTGAAATAAGACTGGCCATTGTAGTAAAAGAGAACAAAAAACTATTTTGCAAATATATTAACAGAAAGAGGAAGGCTATGGAGAATCTCCAGCCTTTACTGGGTGTGATGGGGAAAGTGGCGACTGAGAATAAGGAAAAGACTGGGGTTCTCAATACCTTCTTTACATCTGTCTTTAAATACCAGATCAATTATCTTTGGAGTACTCTACCTCCTGACGTGGAAGTCGGGGATGGGGATGTAATAAACCCCCCACAAATGGAAACAATTAGAGATCCATTATTCCACCTAGACTGTCACAAGTCCATTGGGACAGAGGGATCCACTAGAGAGTGTGGAGGGAGCTGTCCTGGAACTATATGCCTGTCATCCTGACCTTGGTACTAGGGAAGGTTATGGATCAAATTGTCTTGAGGAAGATCAAAGTGTGTGACCACAAGCGGCTCAGGGCCAGCCAGCATGGATTTATGACTCATGAGTCCTGCTTGACCAATCTGATCTCCTTCTGTGATCAAGTGATGTGCCTGGTGAATGAGGGAAAGGCTGTTGATGTAGTCTACCTAGACTTCATCAAAGACTTTGACACTGTCTCCCACAGTATGCTCCTGGAGAAGCTGGTAGCCCGTGGCTTGGACGGGTACACTCTTCACTGGATAAAGAACTGACTGTAGGGCTATGCCCAGAGAGTGATGGTGAAAAGAATTAAATCCGGCTGGTCATGAGTGATGTAACCCAAGGGTTGGTATTGAGGACTGTTCTGGTGACTGGTTGAGGGGATAGAAGTTACGCTCAGTAAATTTGCAGATGACATCAGGCTGGGAGGAAGTGTCAATCTACATATTGTTAGGAAGGCCCTTCAGAGGAATCTTGAAAGCCTGAAGAGCGGCACTGAGGCCAGTGGGATGAAGTCCAATTTGATTAATTGCCAAGTGTTGCATTTTGGTTGCCACAACCCCAGGCAACACTATAGGATTGGGGCAGTGTGACTGGAGGACCATGTGGAAGAAATGAACCTGGGAGTGTTGGTCAGTGGTCAGCTGAACATGATCCAGCAGTGTGCCAGGTGGCCAAAAAGACCAGTGGCATCCTCGTTAGCATCAGAAATAGTTCTGCCACTAGGAGCAGGGAGCTCATTGAAATAGTGTGCTATTTTTTTTACAGTTTTAATCATTTTTGAAATTATAGGAATTCAAATTACAGAAAATGAACTCTAGAGACCTCATATTACATTAAATAATCAAATAGTCTAAATAGTCTAATATTTGAATAATCTCACTCTTCCTTGCATGAAATTCATCTGTCTTGATAATCTTATTTAAGAATCAGTATAAAAAAAAATTATTTCTAGTTTACTGTCTTTAAGTGAAGTGTAGTAGCCATTAATAAAAGATTTACAGGTTTGGGAATACCAGTGTATCTGAATAAATTTGAGTAATTACTTGCTTCTGCTCTAGGTGACAGGTAAACATTTGAGTTAAAATATTTGTCTTTTTTTCTTGATTTTAGAAAAGTTAAAAAAAAAAAAAATCATCCTGAAGGTTTAAGAATCAAATGCATTTCTATGTGCTAATCTAACTTTTACTTATGATTAGAAAATAAATCAGGAACAAGAAGTTACTATACAGGGATTAGGTAGTCTAATGGGTATTTGATACTTGCTAGAATTTTTATTAAGTCTGGTAAGCAAATCTCTTTCTGGAACATTCACACCATGATAGTTCAGAGTGTTCAAACTATACATTTGTCTGTTTCTCTCTTCCCCTCCATGTTTGGAATGAATGAGCATAAGTGTGTGAAACATGATGTCTTAAAAATAGACCCAAAGGAAAAATCCACTGTGGTTTGAACCACAGCTTTTTGCTTCATTTGAGGAATAAATGACACATACATTATGAGAAGTTATTCTAAACTGCTGTATTATACATATTCATTATATCGTCTTTTTTTTTTCTGTTTAAACTGATGGTGATTATCCTATATATTTTTCCTTCTGAAATTGTTGTTTCATCTTTCTCAACTGTTTTTCTAAATGAACAACAGGTTACAGTGTGTTATGCAAAATTACTAATAAAATTATTAATCTGCTGAAAACATCTGTAAGTGATTTTTTTTTCTTCCCAGAGCAAAACATGATCTTACATGAAATCCCTTCTGATTCAAAACAATTACCATAAGTCCTCAGAAAGCTAAGCATGTCAGAAATATAAGGGAAGACAGTCATCTGGGATTTTTTTTTTTTTTTCAATTAAATAATCACAACATAGCACTTTTGTCAGGAAACTCTTTTCAAAACAGATTTTTTTTGGTAGAATTCAAATAGACAGAAACCTAACTCAAAAAGGAGTGAACACAACAGATGTGAGAGAAATGGAAGAGCAGGGATTTGGTCAGATGCAGCCTATCTCACAGCTCAATTCCCTAACCAGTAGGTACAGATAATTTCTCTCATCTGTCAGTATTATAATTTCTTAATTAGGTAATCAATGTTTAATTACCTATTAAGAGAAATAGTTGGGAAAAAAAAGGAAAGAAAGAAAGAAGGCAGGGAAGGCAGGCAAGAAGGAAGGAATAGAGAAAGAGAAGGAAAGAAAATGGTAAAACTCTGTCGTGCTTTTATGTGGGTAAGGAAACTCCAGAGTTTGTATTCCTGAGCAGGATGTGGACAAAGAGGCTTGTGTGGGAGAGCTCATGTAGGGCATCTCTCAGGAATTTCTGGTGGCAGCAATGCATAATCAATAGGAGATAGTTACTATATGTGTAAGGAAGCAATGTGAAAGGATTCTCAAACTGATAATGCAGAATCCATGAAACTACATCTTATTGTGCTTTTCAAATGTCTTCTCATGTACAGCTTTCTTCATTTACTCTACGCATCAGTGAGAGCCACAGCATACTTGGACCTACACAGAAAAATCAGAACAGATGGCTGAAAAATTACAGTGTTTTTCAGAGCAGTTTATGGGGAATCTGTGTATATATACATGTACACATACGCACATACACATACATGCATACTTTTTTTTAATATTAATGTAGTTTTATTAATCACAGACCTAAAATAGTTTTCTTCTGCTGCTCTTGCCTAGAAGAGATGGGAGCTATACAGAGGAATATTCTTCATCCCTAGCAAATTATATATACTTGCTTTTAACTATAAAACAGACTTATAAAACTGCCATACTGAATAAAGTTTAAAAAAAAATGAACAACACAACAAGCAGAAGTATATCCTGCTGTGGCTGTAATTGGAGACCTATACCTTGGACATATACCTTAGGAAAAAAGCCATGAGAAATTAACTGCCTGCTAAAACCTTGTTTTCTTTTGTCAGTGAGAAATAAGGAGTTCTAGAAAACCAACTCTCCTTCACAGTGGAGAACAGTTTGTAGGGAAAACATTCTCTGGAAACTGAGGATTTATTAGCAACAATGCAGTTTGTGGATAGCTTGGTCAAAGCCTCAGAGTCTATTGGGAGTGGAATTAAACAATACCAAGCAGATATATGTTGAATAAAACCAGAAATGCTTTATATTGGCTATATTACCACAGGGCTAAATTGCCATTGGAGACCAGCAAGTATTTTGGGGGCACTCATGGTACATCTGGGAAAACCATTTTTGCTTTGAATAAGGAAACATCATTTTCATATAAAAGCATTTTCAACACTTGCTTTAATTTGCTAGTGAAATTAATTTTGAACATATAAAATACGCAGAGTAAGATTTGAGTTGCAAACTTTTAGTTTAGTTCAGTGGAAGCTTAGCCATTGAATCTAATGAGGGCAAGATTAAGTCCAGAGTCTACTTTGACTATAAAAGTTGTTTCTGTATATTTGTTTTTGAATTAGTTCCTTCAAAAGATTATGTACATACTTTTGAAAGTGCTCTTTTAAAGTAGCCTGTTTGTCTGTAACATTAATGTTTTACAGGTATGGTTAAGAATACTCAGTACTCAATTACTATTAATTAATGATCAATACTCAATTGATACTGATATTAAGAATAATCAGTAACACATAATGCATATTGATATAATAGCCCTGCAAGTTGTAATAATATTTATATAATAATTGGTACCATTTTAACATTACTCAAAATTATCATCCTGAAAATGCCTGCTGGAACTCTAATATTTTTAGTTAAATTTTCAACTACAGAAAAGATATTTTCCTTCTTCTTTTTTTTTTTTTTTTTTTTTTTTTTTTTTGAGTTAGATTGTTTTACATTTTTCTATAATGTTTCAAATGCTTAGTTGTGTATATATATATGTATGTAGTGAAATATTTCAGTGAATGAACATAATCAGCTTGAAAATTTTGATTTGGAATTACTGTGCATGCTTGAAAGGATAATAGTCCTTAAGCGAGTCTGCTTAATCTTTCTTGCCAAACCGTGAGAGATGGAAATCATTGGTTTACATATTTAAGTGATTATGAAAGAGATCAAAACTCAGTCCTAGTCACTAATGGAAAACATTAAGTTCAAATCCTTTTGGCTAATGTCCAATCTTGATCTCAGTGGAAGGCCTTGAAAACAAAAGCAATTTTAAAGAACGGGAATAACTTTTCAATGTACTCATTTATATTAAAATTAAATTATCGCGCAAAAAGGGAACAAAAAAAAAAAAAAAAAAAAAAAGAGGTTTCTGTACCATAGTAGCTGAATTCTTTACAGCATTATTTTTTTAAAAAGAACAGCTAGTGAGCCTTTTAATAAAGTCTGTTTTTGCATACTCTCTTAGAGGATTAGAACAAGTAAATATTTTACAGATAATAATGTATATAAATTTTGGGAAGGAAACAAATGCAGTAGAAAGCAAGTAGTGGAATCAGAATCCTTAGAGTTGAAAGGGATCTCTGAAGGCCATCTCATGCAACTACCCCTTCAATGAACAGGGACACCACAGCTCGGTCAGGTTGCCCAAGACCTTATCCAGCCTTGCCTTGAAAGTTTCCAGGGATGGGGCTCCAACCACTTCACTGGACGACCTGTGCCAATGTCTCACCAGGCAGGTAAAAGATTTTTTTCCTTATATCTGCCTGAGTACTGCTCATGTACTGCAGAGACTGTGACAGAGAATATAAACCAAGTATAACAATTATCTTTGTACTGAACACGTGTATAATAATGAGATTTAAAAAAAATTTTTTTACTTACTTAACTGCATCAAAGCTGAAGTATTTTATTTAAGGGCTGTATATTAAATAATAATAATAATAATAATAATAAATAATAATAATAAAGTGGCTTGAAATTATTACATTATTGTGCAAATAAAAGTTACATGAAATGACAGGTCTCTCTCTCCTTAGTGGTATTTTATTTTTCTCTTTCAAAAGCTGTTTTCTGATTGTAGATATGAGAGTTGAGAAATGGTTTTGTTTAAATTAAAATTGTATAGATCCAAGTTCTGAAACATTTCAATTAAAAAAGTTAACTTTCTTTTCAGTTTGGAAGACATAAGAGAAGACAGATAGTTCAGGGTGTGATTCTCACCTCAATGACTGAAATCTGACATCTGTAGATCATCAATCTGGATTCACCTAAAACTCCTCTTGAAAGTCTACTTCGCATGCTTGTCCCAAATGACAGTTCTTTGCCCCACATCTCTGAGCTTTGTAGTGTACGTTCCTCCAAAAGTGCCCAAATCTATATTTTGATGAGAACTGAGGCAACAGACCATTCTGAAATGTCTTAAGGACTTCTCAAAAATTGGTCCTGATCTTCCCAATAAACTTAACATTTGATGCTACAAATGTGAAGTGATAGAAAGAATGAGTCTTTTACACAAATTTTGCTCAGAAGGAATAGTTTTCCAATCAGTGTAGATTAATTACTCTTTGTGCATACAGTCAGAGTTTACAGTATAGATGTGGCAGCTCATACAGTTAGAGAGAGAGAAAGCAGAATGCAGACATTAATATAAAACTATTCTGAATTCATCACCACCCTTCACACCCTGCTGGACCTAATTACAGAAGGGCAAAGAAAAGAAAATAGAACAAAAAATGCCTTGTGATTTTCCTTACCACTTACCATTTCAAACTTCTTCTCAAATGCCTGAAAGTTCATCTTTTCATCTGTGTGATGTCCTTGTTAAACTTAGTGAGGTTACCTAGATGTAAATAAAAGTCAAATTTGAACCAATGTTCTAAGTTCAGTTTAAAAGAAAGCCTTAAAGAATATGCTATTTTATGCTGTATGTGCCTGGATGTGCTTGCTTAAAAAAGAAATTCAGCTTCTGATGTACATTAGGTATACTGAGGAATTTTTGTCTATGTCCCACAGTGAATTCTAATGAGGAATTTTGCACACATAGGGTCTGATTTTTACTTGTGCATCATCCTGTTAATAACAGCACCTAATTAAGACATCCATTAAAAGTTCGTAATGTTAATTTAATGGAAAAATTCCAATAGAATTCTATTAGACTCTCCCTGTTAGTTTAACATTACACAACTTTAACAAATGCCTTAATTAGATGATGTTATTGAAAAGAATACCATACAATTAAAATTGGTCATTATTCAAAATGGAGCATGGTGTTCTTGAATCCCCATTCTTCAGTCATCATGAGTTATAGATGCCTGGGATATTTGTAAAGTTTCTGCTTTTGGCTATCATAAAAGTTGGCTGAAAAACAGGAATCGTTATATATGAAGAGAAAGGAATTCTCAGAAAGTAACGTTAACAATCATTAGATTTTACTTACTTCAAGAACTTGTTATTTAGTTACTGGGATAAAAACGAGATTTTGTTATTAATGAAGTTGCCCAGATCTTGTGGTGTATTTACTAAACTTTTAAATTAATATGCATCAGAGGGTTGTGATCACAGGTACAGTCTAGTTTGAGGCTTGTTCCTCAGGGTACTGGGTACTGTCCTGTTCAATATATTCATCAGTTACTTGGATGAAGGAATAGTTTTGTACCCTCAGCAAGTTTGTTGATGATACAAAGATGGGAGTATTGGCTGATGCATCAGAAGGCTGTCCTGCTATTCAGTGATTCCTGAACTGGCTGGAGAGTTGGGCAATGAGGAACTTTGTGAGATTCAACAAGGGCAAGGGTAGAATACTACACCTGGGGACGAATAACCACATGAATCAGTACAGGTTAGGAGCTGATCTGGTGGAAAGGAGCTCTGTAGAGAAGGACCTGGGTGTGCTAGTGGAAAACAGGTTGGCCATGAGCCAGCAGTATGGCCAAGAAGACCAGTGGTATCCTGGGGTTCATTATAAACCTCATGCCCAGCAGGTGAAGGGAGACAGTCCAGCCCCTTTGCTCTGCCCTGGTGATGCCAGCTCTGGAGTATGATGTCCAGTTGTCAATGGTTTATGGGCTGGCTTGGCCCAGTTCCATGACTAGCGGGGTGGATGGATTTCACAAAATCCATGCCTCTGGAAAAGGGAGACAGGGGACCCCAAAATAATTAAAAAACAGTGGCAACAATCTGAGGAGAAACAAACTTATTTACTAAATATGGTATCGGAATGCAAGATAACACGGTATAGTACAATATAATTAGAATTGAAGCTAATAAATCAAGTATAATGATAGAGAGTGTCTGAAAGGTGGATAAGGCTCACCATAATGCTGAGGTGAGATGCACAGTCTGGTTGAGCAGCACAGAGGAGAGCAGATGAAGAAGAGTGCATCAGCTGACCTTGCTAGGGTTTATATCTCCTCTCTGACCGTAAAGCCCTCTGGAGTGTGTTGTTCCTCTTCTCTTCTGGACAAGTGCCTGGAACTGGAACATTAACATTTTAACTCCCAGTGCACTACATGACATTATGGTGTGGAATACCGATAACCAAAAATCATTAAACCATGACATTAGTTCTGGGTTCCTCATTTCAAGAAAAACAGGAAGAAAGAAAGTAAAAAAAATGGAAAAAATGTAAGAGAAAAGTAAAGAGAAAGGAAAAGTAAGAAAAAGAGGAAGAAGGAACAATTCAAGTAGAAGTGAAATTAGAAACTTGAGAAAAATCAATGCACTTAAATGACTTCTCTTTCCTTTGCTGAATAATACTGGTTTTTATTTTCACTTACTAAAATGTTTAGTAAGACTGCTACTCGAGAAAGTAATTCAAGAGAGAATTTGTTGGTAAGCTAAATGAAAATCTGTATCACAAAATAAAATAAAACTCTTTTGCAAACATACTGCATTTGATACCAAAGACTTAAACAATTTAGTTAGTGCTCAAAGAACAAACCCCTTTGTGCTCCAGAAGAGATGGGGGCAGATCCCTTTGTGTGAGAGATGGGAAAGTTCAAGCCACTTTGGTATAAACATTGTGTAGACAAGATAGATGATAAGCCTACAGCCAAAGAAGTGATAAAGAGTAAGATACATGCCAAGAAAGCAGAATAATTGTCAACATCAGTACCGTGTACGGGCAATCTGAGAGAGTTGAGACCATTCCTCCTATTCAGTACACTGCACAGAACACCATTTTTCAGTGGTTTAGCCTATACATTAGATTTCCTGGAAATAGGCTGACATTTCTTGGAAATGATATGATTATTAATTTTCTAATATTCATAATGAGTGTGCTTTTTTACCCTAGTGTGAATTCTACGAGAATTCTACTTCCCCTTGCACCCACTGCTGCAACAAATAAGTATTGGCTTTCTAAACTCTCATATGCTTTGTAGAGTTTTCTTGATTATGATTTTCGATAACATGTTCACATATCCAAGCCCACTATATGCTAGAAAGAGTGACTGAGGATACGGATATGTAAGAGTAATGAATACAAAATAGCCACTGCAGTCCATGTTTCTCTAAGTTCTTGTTTCTCTAAGTTCTTTTTTTTAAAATTGTAAATTTAAGGTTAATCCAGTGAGTCATCTGTTTCCTTGAAGACATAAAGGAAAATTCAGTAGCTTTAAAAATTCTTATTAATTATGCTACTGTTCTGCAGATTCTATACTGAGCAGGCCATGTTAATTTCCTCACTGTAGAGATTGTTGCTAGTCCACCATCACCAGCTCCTGGCTGGTGACTTAGACCATATATTAAGCTTTTGAGAAATGCCGTTCTTTCTTTTCATTGGGAAATAAAAAACTGTGCACTCCTCAATTCTATGCAGTATGACTTATTCAGCAAAAAGCCAGTTGTGCATTTGTTGTTGATTTTTGTTTGTTTATTTTGTTTTTGCACGGCCACCCTGAAACTCCAGTGTTGTTTTCATCTGCTAATAAACTTGCTTTTCTCTCAATATTACCAGAATATTTGTAGTGCTTTCTTTTTCTCTTTTGTTCTTATCTTAATATTAGTTAAACACAATTATTTGCTATCGATAGGGGAGGTAAAAGATTGCTTTAAAAATCTTTCACAAGAATATGATTCTCAGGATAGAGGTAAATAATACAAACACTTATAGGTCATCTCCAGATCACCTCTGGAGGAAACTCTACTGAGGAAAAATGTTTTTTTTTTTTTTTTTTTTTTCCATATTTCTTCTTTGACTAGTTTCTACTTTAGAGTACCTCACACCTACTACATCTGATCAGAAGAAAGCTCACAAGGACTGTCCAAAAAAACACTGCAAAAAATTCTGTCTCATAAGATATGTTCAAAGAAGGGGCACTTGCAGAATTTATGAATTGGAGAAGAAGCAAAGATCTGGTTAACCTTTGCTTCTTGCCTGGCAGTACGAGCAGGATGGAGCCAGGACAGTTAGCCTGAATTGGATGAGAGGTTATTCCATACTGCATGACATAATGCAAAAGATCACAAAGCTGTGGGGAGCTGTCTTTGGATGAGCTATTACTTGGAGCTGGGGTGATTGGCTTAGCATTTGTTCATGGATGGTGGGGTGTTGCACTACTAATAGGGTATTGGACAATTATTAGTCAGCCAATAATGTATTGTTGAGTGTTGGTCAGTGGTCAGCATCATGAAGACACATGCATACGTGTATATATATATATAGTCATTATTTCATCTTTGATTCTATTTTCTTTTTCTGTCTAATAAATATTTTTTATCTCAAGTCAAAAGTTCTATTTTGTTTCTGTTTCTTTCCCTCATGTCACTGAGGTGGGGAGTTATTGAACAGCTGTATAGAGATTAGCCATAAACCATGATAATATGCAGAGTATTTTGTGCACATTTCCAGCTTACAAAACTGTAAAACTTTTCTGATAAAAAAAAATCAGGGACAAAATCACAAAAACATTTCCTTAATGCTGAAAATATATGCTTTTTATTAAATGAAACACCTATAAATACATATTACTGGTATTTTTCCATCATGGAGAACTATTTCATAAATATAATGAAAGTACATTTGTTCCATCACTGATTTTCAGCAGAAGTCTTTAAATTTGAAGAAGGTATACATATGAAAATTACGATAAAGTAATAATACAAAACATGGTTTACATTAGAATTTATCTCCCTGAAACTTGCATTTTTTTACAATTAATGAATAGTTTACTGCTATGATGGTTAATTATCTGACAGTATACTCTAACCTCAGAGGATTACAATTTAAACACATTTTAGAGATCCAGTGCTTCATCGTTGATTATCCTCCCTTTTTCCCCAACAGAAATAATAGTGGTCTCTTTGAAATCTGTAATTTGTCACAGCATGGCTTAAAGGCTGAAGTTCAGAGTGCACAAAGCATTTGCTCTGTATACACAACACCAGAGCATTTCTAACAGTGCTTTAGGGGAGAGAAGGAGAAACAAAGAATGTTTGAATTAGGAATTCATTGGAAATGCTATAACTGTAACATTACGTAACCTATTACATATGGATAGTGTGGCTCATGTGTAAGAGGAAAGTAAATCACATGAAAAACTTATTTTCTATATTTCTATGAAGAAAGGCTGAGAAAGTTGTGCTTATCTAGCCTAGAAAAGACAATGTCACTGGAAGACCTTATAATAGTTTTCCAGTACTTAACAGGGGACTACAGGAAAGATGTGAATAGATATATATATATTTTTAATTATTTGTTTGTTTGTTTGTTTTTGCTTTTCCTAAGGCACATACCTTGAAAATAATAATAATTAGAGGGAAAAATCATAAGCTCCATCTTTTTCACTTGTATATTGCCTCTTTTCTTCGTGTGTTAGGACTTGAATCTGTGAAAAGCACAGATATGTTTTGTTCCATATCTGAAGTTTTTAGGGCAAATACATTTATTTTTTACTCCAGTTACATAAAGAACTACTTACTTTTTTCATCGATTTCAGCTTTTCTACTGCTATTTTTAGGATGTCTAGATCTAACTTGTCCTGAAGGCACAGCACTATTTTCCTCTTGCTTGGATGTAAATGTAAGTAAGTGCACTGTGCTGAAATGAAATGTTCTCTATAATAATAGGCTTACACTTATCCAAAGATAAAATTTTAAAAGCTTAAATTCTGAAGAAATGGTCATTATTATCCTCACAAAGGCTATAGTTCCAAGAATGGGTAAAGAATAAAAAGCAAAAGTCTCAACAATTGTCCCCTAGCAGCTTTGATGAGTCAGTCATCTTAAACTAAGACCTGTCAGGAGTCCAGCCCAGTAATAACTTAATGTTGGTGGCAAGAAACATTGAAGCAAGAGTTCTTGGAATCTTTGACATGATATTAATCTTATAGAACAGCTCTATATTTCCATTTTGTTGTGTAGATTTCTGTCAGTATGACTTTTGGACTGGCTCCCTTCAGAAAGCTCCAAGGATTGAGCTACAATAAAAGATTCATAAGATGTTTTTAGTTTTCTGTAGTTTTTTATTTTTCAGGATGGGGGTCTGCATCACTCACATGTGTAGGTTCTTTAATTACTACTGCTTAGTGAGGAAGATGTTGTGTAGACAGGACTGTATAACAATATGACAGTATGTTAAGGAGTACCCTCACCACCACTATAGTTTTAACATGTAGTTAATTGCTGTTAATTACATGATAATTTTTTTTTTTTTGAGTCATTTGTTTTTGTTCTAATAATGGACTCTCTCTTAAGTCAAACCAACAAAAAAAAAAAATTACTTCTTTCTCAGGTTTATAACTATTAACTAAAAATATAGAATCATAGAATCATAGAATTTGTTGTAGCTCCAACTATGAATGTGCAATTCCTGTTGAATTGCACAATGGATACACTACAGAAATTATTCTCTGTTAAGGCTAGTCAAAACCAGAGAGAGTACTGCAGACTCAGAGCACTGTACTGATATACCATATGGCTTCCAACTACTTTCTAGTTAAAGAAATCTGAGTTTAAAAATCCCTACTCTTCCATATTGTTTTTGATTCTTTACTGTTTATCTCTCCCAGGACAAACTCCAATATTTCTACAATAGCAATTTTGATCACATATACAAACGTGCACAAATACTCATGTACAGGCTGAGGACAATTTTTTCTCTTGAGTTTAAAGAGATTCCCAGATCATCGGGTTGAGATAAAGGCAAAGATTTACTTCACACAATTTCCTATGCATTCTATCAAGTTGATAAGGTATAATAATATAGTCACAGCTTGCATGCAGATACTGGTATTTGTAGTAATTTTCCAAACTGGCAGCAGTTATATAATTATCTACATTACATGTTAAATGACAGAACTGCATGTGCAGTAGATGTAGGGAAGTTTTTCTCAATGTCCTTTTTTCACTAAAAATAAAACAATAATGTGCTCTTCAGTACAGTTTTTCAGTTTTTATAATTTCTATAGATATGAAAGAAAAATAAAATAATTAAAAGTTCATATAGAATGAGCTTAAGTCCTCGTACAGCTTAATCCCAATAAAAAAAAATAACGTGCACCTCTTTTCATTTGATGCTGTGTGGGACTAAATTGTTAGTACTGTATTTAGTACTGTATTACAGAAACACGCATATATGTATTCATTGAGGGTCTGTGAATATCAATTTCTTTTTGGTTGAAATGGAAAAATATTGGTTACGAAATCTTGTAAAAGTCTGTTCCTTAGTTATGTTGATTCAGGTAAGAATAAATGAAGTTTCCATATACCTTTAAATGCTGAAGAAAATTGGAAAGCTGACTTTCTAGCTAGTGATGAAAGAAGTTCACGAAGACAAGCACTGCTCATTGTATATCCTCCTCCTTGCCCTGCTTGTTAATTTAGAGTGTTTTTCACTTCTGACCTACAACAGGTCTGCTGTCACAGCAATGTATTCATCCTCTTTTTATTGCTTTAGTATTTTATAGTATCATAGAATTCATTAAAAGTGATGTAGTCCAACTGCTCTGCAATGAACAGGAACATCTATAGCTAGATCAGGTTGCTCAGAAGCTGGTCCAGTCTGGTTATATTTATTTATCTACATAGGCATGTCTATGACTCCCAGTGTAAAGTTAAGAAATGGAGAGGACAATCTTGTATTTGAGACAGCTATGTTCGTGATTAAGACTGAGACAGTCAGATATCTGTTTTCTGACTCCTGCCTATATCCCTATCTATCATAATATTTTGCAATTTTGAAAATGTTGCTTTTTGTTATCTCCACTACTGTATCTGCCTTGACTTTTGCAATAAAAAGATCCAACAAACTAAAAATTTTTAAAACAGATCAGAACAACTTTGTTCTTTCACACTCACTGAACATATCTGTACAGTGATGTCTAATTACAATTAGTGAATTACATAATCGGAGGCATTTTGAACAAGTGAGGAATTTGTAATAGATGCATAAATAATCTGTTCAGAGCTTACATATGGGAAACATAACTATAACATAAAACATAAATGAGAAAAAGCAAGAGCACTGTAAAAATCAGTGGACACAGTAAATTTTAAATTTAAATTTTAAAAACAAAACAAAACAAAACAAAAAACTAGGAACTTGTATGTGATACCTGAAGTATTGCAATAGCATTACTAGTAAAGCTGCTAAAAATGGGATTTGGAATACTGGGAAAATAGAGGAACATTTTCCAAATGTGGGGTAGATCATGAAGAGACATACATGGTCATTGTTCTTTCCACAGGACAGTAGAAGCTTTAAAATCATACACAGATATATTAAAATAAGCACCTGAATGGCATTGTTCAACTGTAACTAAGGTTCCACTTAAAAAGATTATTCAATCTAAAATGAGTATATCAACTTACCACAGAACTCTGCATAAAAATTCCAACAAATCTCCCATCTCAGTGGGTCATTTTGACATGTTCAGTAAAGAAGATTTTGTTGGAAGCCTTTGTAAGTGATCTTTTGGTAAAAAGCCATAGTCATGGTTTTTGAAATTTCAATAATTTTCTAGTAATTAATAATTAGTAATTATTAGTAAGTAATATAGTAATATAAAGTAATATATATAATAGTATATATTATATATATATATATAATAGTATATATATAAAGTGTTTGTCCCTTGGTATTAGCTCTTTAACCAGCAACTATTTTTAGTTGCACATTTTATAGACTCTAAGTCCTGCAGAGATTAATAAACTGACTATGCTATGCATCAGCCTTGTCAAAAATCTCCATCCATACCAGTTGGCTTGATTGTCTCTGCCACATAGATTTTGATTTATAAAATGTAATAATTATTCTTAAAGCTGGTGGGTTTTTTTTGCCTTCTCATTCTAACAAATTGAAAAGTTTGAATACAGCAGTTTGAAAAGCATGTCAAGTATACTACTGTGTTTAGGGCAAGATTCATATTTATCAGACAAACTTTGTATTTAATAATTCCTGACTCAAAAAAATGTTCTTGATTTAAAATATCTGTGTTGAGTACAGCATTAATCTGAAACTTGATAAGTATATTAGTCACCCCAGGAAATCATAAAAATATGAAAAAGTCATATGACTAGACATTACTAGTTTTTCAGGGAGACATAACTTAACAAACTTTAAATATGCTTGGAAATCTTCCCATAATGCTTATGTTGTTAAATTGTAAGAAGTTATATGACTACAAATTTTTGTCAGCTTGATGTACCTGCAAGAATTCATATTAATAATCTTTCATTTGTCAGTTATTCAGGCTAAAACACAGATGAGGAACATCAAACTTGTTGAGCTTGCCTCTTTTGTGATTCTCAGAATGAACTTCAAATTTATTATTTTTTTTCCTACAGATTAGAAATTTAAAACAGGTTGCTTTAATCAGATAATGCAAGCAAGCAGGAGAAATAATGTATATTACCTTCTCAAGATACCTGATTATTTTACAATTTATTTTTAGAAATGAATCAGAATGTGAATTTATATATACATATATACATATATACATTTATATATACATATATTATTTTTCAAAGTCTTATTTTTATTTGAATTTACTTTTACTCTCAACTTTACCAAACCCACTTTTTGTTTGGTTGTTTGGAGGATTTTTAATATTCTGAGAAAGTTGCATGCAAATTCTCTATAAGTTCCAGAAGTTCTACACTGAGTCTTGGAGATCCGATAAGTCATCGTTACTCATAAATTCTTTCTTTATTTGTGAAGTAGTGCAAATACACACACAAACACACAAGCACACACATACATGAGAATGTATGTAAATAAAAGAGCAAGATACAAACTCACAGCAGAAAAGATCTGTTCATCCTCAGTGCATCTCTGCATATTTATACTTATCTGCTCTACTCATGTTTTTCTCCAGAGAGAAGCCTATTAATTCACCAAATTAAACAAACAAAAAAATCTTAGCCAGTGAAGGAAGCAGTTTCAGTAAGAGTGTAAGACATCAGTGCAGTAATTAAAACTTCATTCTTTCTAATTATGGATTTGATCAACCTGTCAGCCATGAAAGTAGGCTGCAAAAGAAGGGTTAAATTATCCTGGAAGGATTTAATAATTATTAATATTGATCACTTTTAGACTCTGTTGAGCTGATGGCAAGAAAAACCCACTTGCCTCACTTTTTGGTCCTTTTATTTCTTACAAGATTGATGAGTTAATAAACGGGAAGCAAGAATTCACATAAATTGAGTATCTCTAATATTTGTCATCTTCAGAATTACTTGGATGAGAGAAGCATCCTTTATGTGAATTCACCAGAGAGGGGCCAGCAGACCTGATCTTCAATCTGCATTCTTGTGATTAATCCAGTGTTGATGTTTAAAAAGGCAGCATCATTAGGTAACTCAGTGTGAGTAAAGCCACTTCAGTGTGTCCTCATGCCAAGATCTTCATCCTTTTTGCTATTTGTAAAAATACATATTTTTCAAATATTAGCTATTAATCTGTCATTTGCTACATGCATTCTATTAAATATTTTAAAAAAGAGAAATATATATATATTATATACCTTTTGTATTCATTGTATTTTTACATCATTCATTTAGATATACAATTAATAAAGAAATTGAAAAAGAGAGCACTTAATAGGGAAATATTAGACACAATTCATGGGTTTGGTATCAAGTAACTGAAAATCTTGAAGTTGTGCTGAAAATAAAAAATCTGCATGTAGCTAAATTTTAAACTGTTACAACTTACAGACAAATGCCATTCTAAAGTGGAGGAAAAATGAAGGATGTACAATAGTTTAAAAGAATGCTGTGACTAATTTAACATAGGAACTAACTTCTAAAATGAGTTCTTATTTAAATAAGCACTGTTGATTATGCTTAGAGAAAGAAAATGATTTTAAAATATGGAATATGAATAAAGTCACATAGGCAATCAACTTTGATACATAGTTACATTATATAATAAACTTACATTGCTAATAATTTTTTATGTTTTTGGCCTTTGGTTAGTGTGTTATACTTGGCAGTTCTAGATTCCTTTATTTTTTTCTTCTGTGTTTGTGAAGAACTGTAATGCCTTGATTATCTACCTAATTTAATTGAGTGAGCATTTAGGGAATCTCTCTGTGCGCTTTCTTTCCTTCCCACATGCCCTGTAATCCTTGTACATTTTACATTTTACATCTTTTTTTTTTTTCACATACATCTGTTTTCCAAACAAATCACTAGTTTTTAAAGCCGTTTTTTTTTTTTTCTTTTTTTTTTTTCCTTTGGTGGAAAGTAATACTTATAATGTTCTCTACCAAAGTAAAAATAAAATAATAATAATAAAAAAAGGTCTTCACTCGGAATAACTATTTTTCACAACATGAGGTCAGATTTGCCCTTTGTTAAAATGCCATTTATAAAAATGGTCTTCGCCTTTTAAATGTCACAATGACAATGAAACTGCACTCAAAGAAAAATGTTGGCCCCTTATTTTGTCAGGAAGCTGAGAGCACACAGAGAGAAGGCAGCTGGAAACTTCAGTCCAGTTGAAATGAATGGAAAATATATATGACCTTCTCAAGTTGCCATTTTTTGTGATGACAGTCCAAAGTGTTAATCCCATTGACCTTTATGGGATATACAAATGTTTTGAAAAACAATTTCATTTGACTGTCATTGATAGACATGTTTTTAGATGAGAAAATTAGTGCAAATATGATTAATATTTCAAATTTAATCAAAAGAGATTAAAATATTTAAATACTTTCTACAGTGTTAAAACTGTTCAGTAATTTTTTTTATCTGAAAAAATTTTAAAAAAAGAATTTAATGCTCAAAAAATTCATTTAGATATTTTCAAAGCAGGAACACACATCCATGCAATAAAAGAGAAGTACAGTAAAGCTAGATGATACTTTGAAATCTACATTTTAAAACATAACTAAATGCAATGCAAAGCATGAAAAAAGAAATACAATGCAAAAAAAAACCCCAAAAAAACGAAACACATAAAAACAAGTAAGCATGTAAGGGATACTTATATAAAAAAAAGCTTTTTTTTTTTTTTTTGGTGTTGTTATAAAAAATAAATACATTTTTCGGGAAACTTCATACAATTCCTAAAGTTCTTAAGCAATAAAACAACTTTTCATCCGTCTCTACCTGAGAATGCCAATGTCTTCTGTGAAATTTAGAGTAACATTGAAAATTTTACATTATACTACTATAAAAATTACAAGATATTTATATAAGATAAAGTTACAAGATATTTATAGTACATGAAATGTATGCTCCAAAAGTAATGCCTTCTATTTTACTATATTGGAACATGAAATCAGCGACAGATGGTAGTAGTATGGCAGCAGAGGTTGAACTTTCCCACCAATATTGCATTACATTTGTTGCTGTGAGGCAGATAACAGAAGAGGGGCAGTCTTCCAATTTGGCATCTGATGTGGAAGTGCATATGAAGAAAAACTGCGAAAATGAATTCCTGCATGTGCAAAAAATATCCCCTATTAGTACTCATCAATGTTTATCTTGTCATGGAGGGCTATGTGCTTTTTAGGAAAGATCGGCCGGGGAGGCGGGGTGGTGGAGTTGCTCTTTATGTAAGAGAGCAGCTTGAATGTATTGAACTCCACCTGGGGGAGAGTGGTGTAGCAGTGGAGAGCTTGTGGGTAAGAATCAAGGGGCGGGCTGGTATGGCTGACACCATTGTGGGTGTGTTCTACAGGCCCCCTGATCAGGAGGAGGAGGTTGATGAGGCCTTCCACAAACAGTTGGAAGCAGCGTCACGATCCCAGGCGCTGGTGCTTATGGGGGACTTCAATTATCCAGATATTTGCTGGAAAAGCAATGTGGCCAGGCATGCACGGTCCAGACGGTTCCAGAAAAAGCTCCCCCTCGGGAATCTGAGACCCTGGAGGTTAGTGAGAGGATCTGGGGAATGGAAGACCTCCCTTCTGTCAGGGAAGAGGTGGTCTGGGAGCGCCTAGGCAACACCAATGTTCACAAATCCATGGGACCCGATGGGATTCATCCACGGGTGCTGAGGGAGCTGGCAGAGGTGATTGCTGAACTGCTTTCTGTCATCTTTGAGAGGTCTTGGAGGACGGAGGAGGTGCCTGAAGACTGGAAGATAGCCAATGTCACCCCGGTCTTCAAAAAAAAGGCAAGAAGGAAGACCCAGGCAATTATAGGCCAGTCAGCCTCACCTCTGTCCCTGGAAAGGTGATGGAACAGCTTGTACTGGATGTCATCTCCAGACAACTGGAAGAAGAGGAGGATCTGTGATTCTGTGATTTATCGAACACTTCTGGAGACTAAACAGTGGATGTGAACAATAAGGAGGTGAGTGGTGCATTTCAGTAGTGGCAGCAGTGGCAGTGCATAACCTCCCCGGTGCAGATTTTCATAAGGGCAACATTTAGGCTTTTGTTCACTGCTGGCAAAAAAAGCATAACATATCGAGCATATCAAATATATCTTGAAAAGCTTAACTTCATGAATTATTAATTTAAAACTTAACTCTAACTCCATAAAAAAATAATTGATTGGATTTTCTGAAGTTTAATTCTGTGCTTACAGGGTCTTCTTATGTTTTCTGGGACACAAAAGTGTTATTTTATACATGATGAAAATAATAGAAGATTTTTCCCATCATGATCTGTCTTCTGCTTTAAATAATGATCTGAAATGTCTTAGATTTACTTGATGGAATAATATGCTATATCATGACATACAGCTCAGAATGCTAATTTCTGAGTGAAAATGCTATTTTCACAAATAAGGCTATATTAAAACAGAACAAAAAGAAACAAACAACAAAACAAACAAAAACAACTAAGTGTACATTTCTCATATACTTTTCCTGTTTACAGCTTTTTAAAATAGTAAATTGCTTGACAAAAAGTACTGTTTCTACTTATTAGGTCTGGAGTCTCATACTCAATCAAACTTCAAAATCACCTAGCCGTCAAACTCTATGGTCTCTGACACATCATTAGCTCTTAAAGAATACCTTACGCCATTTTATCTCCTCAAAGGCACAGTGTGACTCAGGACAATCTTGCATCAGATTTCTTCACAAACCAATTCTTTGATCCATTCTATCTAGATTATACTTCTCATGAAGGTTCACCTAGATATTTTTCACTGATAGAGACATGTCTTGAACTGATTTTCATTTGCAGCTAGCCATAGGTTATTTGTATTGTCCTTTGAACACCATCCCTGATATTTACTCTGAAGGTTGGCATTAAATTTTACATGTTCCTATGTATTATGCCATAAAAGCATTGTATAAAAATGACAGAATCTGTGGAATATTCCTTACCAAAATACAAACTATATAGAAGTAGGAAAAGGAAAAGGAAAAGGAAAAGGAAAAGGAAAAGGAAAAGGAAAAGGAAAAGGAAAAGGAAAAGGAAAAGGAAAAAGGGAGAGAATAAACAGAAAGAATTAGGAGAAATTAAAAAAAAAAAAAGAATAAATAGAAAGAGAAGAAATGTTACAAGGAAAAAAAAGGAAACTAAAAAGTGAGGCAAGGAAAGGCAGGAGGGGAAAAGAGGGGAAGAAGGGAAGGGAAGGGAAGGGAAGGGAAGGGAAGGGAAGGGAAGGGAAGGGAAGGGAAGGGAAGGGAAGGGAAGGGAAGGGAAGGGAAGGGAAGGGAAGGGAAGGGAAGGGAAGGGAAGGGAAGGGAAGGGAAGGGAAGGGAAGGGAAGGGAAGGGAAGGGAAGGGAAGGGAAGGGAAGGGAAGGGAAGGGAAGGGAAGGGAAGGGAAGGGAAGGGAAGGGAAGGGAAGGGAAGGGAAGGGAAGGGAAGGGAAGAAGATAAGATTTCAGCCTCACAGAGCTACATCACTGCATTTTCTTTTAATTTAACTCTGTGATTAGTCTTAGGAAATGTTATCTGGTGTTATGTTGACTATGTTGATTTTGTGGACACAGGGTTGTGAAAGGTATATAGAACTGTTAACAAGAGCCTCGGAAAACCATCATTCATCTGCATGCATTGTCAGCAAATTTGCAGGTGGAAAGACAAATCCTTGAAAATGTTTGCATGTAATAGTGAATGAAAACTGCTCACTTGCTAAGTTTCAGTCCTTTTTCATGATACTGAACATGCTATATATGATGCTCATTTTATATGCGTTGAAGTACTTTTTCAAGAAGACTTAAACCAAATCTGTTTAAAGAAGCAATATTTCTGTTCCATTAACAAGTATAAAGCTCATCTTGTTTGCCTTGTCCTGAAGAGCATGAATTTACCATTAAATACTGTCCTAGAGAAAGGGATGGGCTGGACCTCTCTAGACCAGCAAAGAAAAGCAACTTATGTTCCAAAAGCAGGAAAGTAGATAAGAATAGAAAGAATAATTTTTAACATTACAAAACCCAATAATTTTATAAAATTATTTGAGGGCCTAGGTCATTTTATAAAGCTGTAAAACAAGTCTGCCTATTGTCATAAATTTTATTCTATCACAAGGTAATGCCTGATGTAGAAAATACTTGTGAAATTCTATTAACACTCTTAAAGAGCTGGTGAGACTAATGGAGAAAGATTTCAGAATTTGGGCTTATATTTTAAGCCAATACAGGGAAGATATCAGTTACATATGTCCAGATAAATTTAAAATAATAATAATAATAATGTTATTTGTTGGATATTTCTTTGAAATGCAGTTAAAAATTGTTTCTTAGTTACAGTTTAAACCAGTACACAATAACTGTTGGTACTTTTATCAGCTGCATTTTCAGTGAAGTGTTCATGCTGCTCTAGTTCTGTGAAACTCTGTTCTGTGAAATTTTAGTTCAGTAAGAACTCTGAACTGTGGCAAAGGAGTATATAAAATAGAAAGAGAGCAATGTCACTGCAATGGAAAACTATTTGTCACTTCTGTAATGTATTCAGTATTTTAACAGTACCACAAATAATTAGAAATAAAGATTATTTAAGATCCAGTTGAAGAAAAAATGGCAAAAAAAAAAAAAAATTATGCTGAAGAGAGAAAAAAAAAGGAAGAAGGAGCTGTAGTTAAAATACTCATATATTGCTTTTTCCCAAGGGTTGGTTAATTATCATTTTGAATTCCTTATCCCCAGAAGAATTAGCTAACTTAGACTCACAGCGATGAATCTACCTGTGTAATCATTTTATAACAGCATTAGTTAATGTCACGAAGGAAGAGGGCAATCTGGATCAGGAAGTTTCACTTCATATGGACAAATTATTTTAAGAGTCAATTCAAAAAATTTTCAGTAATTCACTTGAATGTATTCAAGGATTTTCAATATTATTGATCAATTGACTTTATTAATAATGTTATACAACAATATAACAATGTTATTTATAGCAATAACATAACACTGTATAACACAGTAAAATGTAAATCCATTTGCCTTTGATTGTTTAATTAAAATTAAGTCTGTTTAGTGGTTTAGTGATGAAAGGTGCAGAGATAGAAGAGGTGGGATGGGCGGAATAACGGCTCTCAGGTTCTGCTCCATTGACACTTGTCCTGTGGGTATCAGTCACTGGAGTGTTAGAAACTATAATCAAACCATATCATTTGGCATCAGATTAATATGTTTCACTGCCCGTCTGGTTATCCCTGTTGCCACAGCTGCCACATGAGAGCAGCAGCAGATTGTATCTCTTTACATATAAAATTCTCTCCTTGGGAATAATCCCTTCACAGGTAGAAAACGTGGTCTTAGGGCTGTTTAGTTTTTTTTTCTGAAGCAGTGCCCTGGCTTATCCTGGGAAAATTCAATTATAAAGCCAAACCAAACCAAACCAAACCAAACCAAACCAAAATAAAATAAAATAAAATAAAATAAAATAAAATAAAATAAAATAAAATAAGTTGTCTTTCTAGTGAAACGTGGACTACTTGATATATTTGGTGGTGTTCCAACAGCTTATGTACAAAATCTTCCATGGTTACTGAAGGGTTCTCTAATCTAGGTTTCACACATTTTGTACCAAACTTCTAGCTTTAAAGCATGAGCGCTATTTATCAGCTTGCTGATCTATACTAAAAATAATAAAAATAATGTTGTTGATATTAATTCTAGGACACTTTCTCAAAAACTAGCACTATTTTTAAAAACATTTACTTGCTTGAAGGGATGCATAATTTTGCTCTTTTAAAGATTAGATTTTTAATTGTTAAATAACATATTGATTCAGAGATGATAGTTTGTTTTCATTAAACTGCAAATAAACATCAGCATATTTGCAAACTGTCTCTTACAAAGCATTCAAAGTGTATGTGTCTTGTTATGAATCCAAAACATATTCTAATTCAATCTGGAAAGTGAAAAGAAAACATAATAAAGGATAAAGAAAAAAAATTTGAAATCTGTTTCTCCAAATGCTGATTTGGCTAGGGTTTCTATGATAATTAAGCATCTTAAGTGTGTTGATGCTTCTTCAAAATTACTATTATATTATTATTATTTTTAAGTATAGCACAGAAATAATTTGGATGATGAGATGTTTTGCTACAGTTCACACCAACATACAAGCAGAACTCTAGCTTGTTTAGGTTTTGTCTATACTACTTATTTAATTGATCCAGGGACAATGGTTGATCAGCATGAAATATTTGTCCTTGCTGTTATATTTCCTTAGCTTCTGAAACAAACTTCTAATTCACAAAAACGGCCTGTTGGTAATGGTACTTTACTATTCCTTAAAAACGTATTTAGATAATTTGAGAAACTATAGCCTGCTTAGTACCCAAACTTGCCAGGAACTTGGTTAGTACTTGCATGCAGTCAAAACTACACTTCTAGTGCATCTGAAAGGAAGGACGGGTAGCCTGCGAGAAATACAGAGACATTGTCTATGCAGCCAGGGATCAAATCTAGAAATCCAAAGCCCAGATGAAACTGAGTTTGGTCAAGAGGGAAAAAAAAGGCCTTCTACAAGTACCTCATTGACAAAAGTAAGACTAGTTAGAACATGAGCTCTCTCCCGAAGAAAACAGAAGACCAGTTTATCCAGGACAACAAAAGGGCTGAGGTACTAGATGCCTACTGTGCCTCAGATTCTGCTAGCAAGATTCACCTTTGGGAATCCCACATCTCAGAGACCAAGCTGAAATGCTGGGACAAGAAACTTACCTGTGTTGAAAGACTGTCGGGTCAGGGAATGCTGGAGCAAACTGGACATTCATAAGTCCATGGGCCCTGATTTGATGCATGTTTGTTGAGCGAACTAGCAGATAGGATTGCAAGGCTGGTCTTTGCTTAACTGTGGCAACTGGGAAAAGTGTTTGAGGATTGGAGGAAACAAAAATCACTTCTATGTTCAAGATGTGCAAAAAGGAAGACCAGGTGGAATACAGGTTGGTCAGCCTCATCTGCAAAGGTGACTGAACAGCCAGTCCTGAAAACTTTTTACAGACACACAAAGAAAGAAAAAAATAATGAATAGTCAGCATGGATTCACCAGGGGGAAGTCATGCTTGACACTACTCTATACAAAATGACCAGCTTCAGGGATGATGAGGGAGCAGTGGAGATTGTCTCTGTGGACTTTAATATGATCTTTCAGTCTGTCCTGCATAAGATTCTCAAAGAGAAGCTGTAGAATGCAGCTAGATGAATTGACAGTGATGTGGACTGAAAAGAATCTGAATTGCTGGATTCAGTGGGTACTGGTAAATTGTGAAAAGTCTGTTGGAGTCCAATAATGAGTGGAGTAACCTAGGGATTAATACTGGATCAAGTCTTGTTTATCAGCTTTATTAACTATCTGGAGTATTGAGTGCATACCTAGTAAGTTTTAAAACAATAAAAAATGGATGGAGTTGCTGACTCTCCAGAGTTCTCCGTGGCCATTCAGGTGAACCTTATAAGGCTAGAGAAATGGCCTGGCAAAATTCTCATCAAGTTCAACAAGGGAAGTGAAGAGAACTTGTTTTCTTAGAAAATTCTGAGTGTGTATGAGTGATATGAAGCACAAGAATTACCTTAAATTCTGCTGTTCTGTAGTATGCACAGTGACAGGGAACAGATATGTAACAAGTCTTCACATATCCCTCAAGCCATTGGGTTAGAAAATGGAAACTGGGGGAGAAATATTCGTCCTGCTATAAGTGAAGTTCAGGTTTTGCAACTGGCAGAGGAAGGCTGAGGAAACATAAGACTATGGGTCTTGACAAGATGCATCCCAGAGTCCCAAAGGAAT
Source organism: Lagopus muta (assembly GCF_023343835.1). Lineage (NCBI taxonomy): Eukaryota > Metazoa > Chordata > Aves > Galliformes > Phasianidae > Lagopus > Lagopus muta. The sequence goes on along the minus strand of NC_064472.1, from coordinate 47,499,208 downwards.
TAGTTGATGTAGTTGCCAGGCCACCCTTAGTGATATTTGTAAAGTCATGGCAGCCAGGTGAAGTCTCTGGTGACTGGAATAAAGGCAGTATAGCACCCATTTTCTAGAACAGTAGAAATGACCCAGAGAACTACAAGATCCTTCAGATCAAGGGAGGTGGTCCTGTCCCTCTACTCTGTGCTGATGAGACCTCACCTGGAGAACTGCATCAGTATTTGAAGTCCTCAGTAAAGGAGAGACATGGACCTGTTGGAGTGTATCCAGAGTAGGGCCATAAAAATGATCCAAGGGATGGAATGTCTCCCTTGTGAGGTAAGGCTGAGAGAACTGTTCAACAGCTGAGGGGCTGTTCAACATGGAGAAGACGAGGCTTAAGGGTGACCTGAGAGTGACCTTTTTGTATGTAAAGGGAGTTATAAGAAGGAAGGGACAGATTCTTTACCAGGTTCTGTTGTGATAGGACAAGGGGAAAAGCATTCAGACTGAAAAGAAAAAAAAGAGGAGATTTAGACCAATATAAGGAAGGTTTTTATGATAAGGATGGTGAGCCACTGGGACAGTTTTCCTGGAGAGATGCCCGTTGTCCCATTCTTGGACACATTCAAGGTCAAACTGGACAGGCTCTGAGCATCTGACCTAGCTGCATATGTCCCTAGTAATTACAGCGGAGCTGGACTAGATAACATTTAAAGGCCCCTTCCTAATGAAATTATTCTATGACTCTATGCAAAATACTGTATGAGAATTTTTGTGATTAAACTCAGCTTACTGTTAGATGAAACATAAAAACAAAACCAAGTCTGAATGTTATGACATATGCATAGTTCTAATGCTAGTTGATGGCTATTAAGTTCTGCACAAGGCAAACAGCAGAGGAAGAGCAAACTTCACTGAAATTTTATTTTAAAATGATCTAATATATTTTGACCAAAAGAGAGAACAAAAGAATCCGATAAAATAAAAAAAGTGTGTGTAAATTGGAGATAATTACAATTCTGCAATTAAATATAATAACTGATTTTTTCTGTCATGTTATCCCCTCATCATATTACACACTTAGGACAAGAAAGATAAGCAAATTGCAATTTCAAAGGGACAGCGTACATAAAAGCTTTTTGTATATATTTAAAAATCAATTTCACTTCAAAATGACACATACTTTTATAAGTCCTCATCCTCACTTGTTGTTAGTGAGATGAGTTTCCTTAAATACAATTTGACTTTGCATTTTATTTTTTTCAAGTGATAGAGTGATTTCAACTTCAACAAATTAACTCATTCAGGCTACTTTGATGTTCATAGAAGGAATAATCACAGGGACTTCCAGGTATTCCTAACCATAGATGTTAGTACAGTCTTGATACACATATTAATACAAAACACCTGTACTTTTGTTTCGAAATTTGAAGTGTATGCTTCTCTAAAAACAAAGTCTTATATCATTAACTGAGTGGTTGACTTACCAGAGTGCCATGTGGTTATCCAGATGGATATTAAGAAGCTGGAGACATGAGTGACAAAAATCTCAGGAATGTCAACAAGAAGGAACAACTGCAGGCACTAGGACATGCTGAGGAATGCCATCAGCTGGAAAGAAAGGCTGCAAAAAGAGGTCAAGGAGTCCTGGTAGACACTAAGTAACATGTGAAGTATCAGTGTTCTACCATTACTGCAAAAAAAGGCTAATGGCATCTTGGACTGCATTAAGAAAATGTCACCACCAGGTAAATGGAGGTGAAACTTCCCATCATGTTAGCACTGGTGAGGCCACACCTGGAGAACTGTGCCATGTTCCGGACATAGAAAGAGATCTAGGAGTGCTGCAAAGTAATGACTCCTATTTATTTCCATGGAATCTACAAAACCTACAAAGAGCTTAACAACACTATTCAATAGAGTAAATTCTCACCTACAAAATACTATTGGTTAAAAAGTTGTGGGGGAAGATGTAACTGTGATGCAAGTCAGCAAAGATTTTATCAGACTCCTTGATAGACCCTATCACTGTGAAACCTTGGAAGTCTGGAGTGTAAGACAGAGAGCAAATGATATCTGCTTGCATCTAAGGGTAAACAGGGGGTTCTGTTTGAATGCATTGTTAACCTTATCACACTTAAGAAACCTTTCATCTTTTATCACTGTGTTTTGGGAGAAGCTAGGCCAATTAACTGTTTAGGACAGGAATTTCTGGCTTGTAAGTGAATAAAGCACAACTATTCCTAGAACTTTTTGGAGAACTATTCAGAGAACTATTCTGACGCTACAGGAAACTGAGAGAGCTCTCTAACTCAACTGAGCACTGACAATTGGTGCCCAAACAGGGACTGGAAGATGGGACTGACTTGAAGACCGACTAGTCCGGAGCACGCTGAGAGAAGTGTGACAGGTGCTGAGATAAGCATGGCAGGCACTAAGAAAGGGTGCAGAACACACTGAGAGAAGCATGGCAGATGCTGAGAAAAGCATGGGTGCACTGAGAGAAGCATGGGTGTGCTGAGAGAAGCACCACAACCTGAGGATTCATCGTCTCTGACAGCTCAGATTGCCTTTCTCTGGATGAAGGTAGGCCACTGTGGTACATGGGGAATAATATGACCTCAGAACAAAAGAATGTCTTGGTTACTTTCAAATTATTCTTAAAAAATGGGAAAAGATGGTGCTCGCTGCCATTTTACAGCTGATGCTTGTATAGGCTACCAAGAGTGACCCCTCCATCACAAATCAGACAATTTATGATCTTGAAGTAGGGAACCGGACGAGGTGAAGCTATGGGATGCTGCTACTAAGGGTGATAAAATACCGTTGGGGTTGCTTCAGACTTTGAGAAAGGTCTTTGAAGTGCGAAAGAGCCACTTAAGATTGCAATCTGATACCCCAGTTTGCCCGAGGGCAAAGGAGCGGCTGGTTGCTCTACAGATCAGCTAGCAATACCATCAATGCCATCGGCTCCCCGGCCATCGCTATCTGATGGGATTTTTAATGTCTCCCCTCCAGAGGATCCCGGAGGCCCTTTTGATTCTGGCATAGACCTTGAAGAAGAGACGGATTTGTCCCTTCCTGATCCTGATTTAAATCAAGGATGTGAATACAGAGAACAACCAATAGCCCTCATTTCGTTTCAGTTAACTGGGAAAGATTGAATGGTAAAGAAAAAACTATGATATTAGGAAAGAATCTGGAATCAGGTCAATGGGAAGGCTCATTCCCACTGATAACTTGGAGAGAAAGAATCTTTAGGATAAACTGTACTGGTTATTGTCACTCTCTTTGTGATTGTTAAATGTTTATGGTATATGAAAGTGTAAATGTAAATGGCATGTGGAAATGTAATTGTTAATGGTATATGTAGATGAAAATGTTAATAGTATACAGAAGTGTTAATGTAAATGTTAATGCTATGTGGAAGTGTAAACACTAATGCTATATGTAAGTGGAATGGTACATGGAAGCGTAATTGAGGGTACAAATAGTGGAATTATGAAAAACAGCAACAACAAAAGCAATAAAAATAAAAAAAACAGCAAAAAGTTTAAAGAAGAACAGTGAATTAAAAAGGTTTGTGATCTGCTCTAGCCAAAGCAGATAAGTGCCATCAAGAGAACACATTCCCCGCACTACTCCTTGCCCCCCTTCCCTCTCTCCCTCCCTCTCCCCTCCTTCCCCCGGGGCTTGTGATCAGAATGTAAACAAAGTGTTAATTGCAAATGGGGACAAAAACAAAACATTGAAAGCGAGAATACTCTTCATCTGCAGAGATCTAGGAAACCTGATAATCCCAATGTTAGCACAGGAAGCCTTAGGAGCTGAGAGCAGGGCTCTAGGACCCAGAGATCTCCTCAGAAAGAACTGAGGGGGGGGGGGGGGGTGGCAGGGTCCAGAAGGGTTCTGCCCTCATTGACCAGGAAAGCAATTAGTGCAAAAAGCAGCACTGGATTTGGTAGTAAATGCAGTAACAGTTAAGGGTGGAGAAAATTAAGCTAAGGAAGGAATTACAGCAAAGTGTGGAATTTGTAGTAACCATTGGAACAACTAATTTGGTGTTCTTACTCCAGTAAGTGATGAATTTGTAACTGTGAGGGAAACCACTGGCAAAAGTGAGGAGGTTTACTCTGTTAAAACATTTACAATTTAGTATAGGTAAACAGGTAGGCATACACAGATGTCTGTACATGCCAAATTCATCAAAAACTTTACTAGGGCAAGATTTACTAAAACAGCTGCAAACTGAAATAAAGTTTAAAGGAAAATTGGAATTTAAGGTAAAAAAGAACAGTTAATAAACATGCTTAGTATAGCATTAATCATTACTCCTGCTGGGACCAGAACACAGACGAAGTAAGGGATCAAGTTTATCCTGGGATGTGGGTAGTAGAATCCCAGGTAGGGCTAAGAATGTAGCACCGATAACATTCAGAATGAAGCAGGGAGCTCAGCTCGTTTTGATTAAATGAGTTCTCCCTCAATTTCAAAGACATGGATGATCTGATAGCTACCAAAACAAAGGAGGTAATGCATAACATGGACAATTAGCTAACTAAACTTTGTCAGACTTAATGGCTACCAAATTTCTCCACAGAAAACCCAAATGGCACAGACACAAGTAACCCATTTGCATTATGGAATCACTGCAAGGTCCAGAACCCTAGGAAATAGCTCTCCCTGACGAGGAAAGAGCCATCAAGGGCCTCCATCACAGCACAGTGCTCCATCAACTACTGCTCAGCGATGTGCCGCCCACCGCAACCTCCTCCCAGCTTGCCATGGAACCATTCCTGCACGAGATGCAGCTCGATGTTGGTGCTCACCTTCTGCGCAGGTTGTCTTCCCAGCTGTTCACGACTGGGACAACATATATCAGGTTCCATGTATAAGTGATGGGATCTTCTGGCAATTGGCAACCTGCCATCTGCTCCTTGGTCACACATGATCCCATGGTTCTTTGCCACTCACCTCCGCTAAGCCGCCTCAGTTTTGGCGGGGCTTGCCAATGGTCTTTATAGCATCTACGCACACCCATGCCAGGTGTACAAGCTAGACCTCTCGTGATCATGTCAAAAGGGTCTGTCTGGCATGAATAGGTACAGTCTTTTGGTGTTTCTGCCTCCATGTCTGCTGAACTTGTTTACACATCTGAAGGTCTCTTGCTACTCTGAGCAAGAATGTATTTTCCTCCCAGTAATATGCAGGTTAAAGGAATTGAAGTAAGGGATTTGGACAGATTAAATGAAGGGGCTTGGAAAGTATATAGAAACAGGCAGCAGGACCTTGAAGGACCCAGGATGAGTTTTGTCCCCAGTGGACTGAATGCAGTGCGCACACAGCAGGGTAAAGATGTTTATTTTCTGATAGATATGGGTGCCTCTCACTCTATGTGCATCAAGATTTACCACCTATACATGATGTTTGTAACAGTAGTACGAGCTACTGGTCAAGAAGAAAAAGCTTATGAATTAAATAAAAAATGGAGCTAATGGTAAAGCAAGAAACAATGGGAGTAAGCAACTATAAATAACTTTCTTTATTTTGTTTTGTAGAGAGATCTAATTTAGTGGTTTATTTTGCGAGCAGCTGTTCCACCTGGGCTCTGTATCATGCACTAGACATGCAGATGTAGAGCACAAATGGGAAAAACCTTGCAGACCCTGAGAAGAATAAAAGCAGGAGAGAGTCTGCGATGGGTGAAAAAGGAAAAGTAATCTTTGAAGCAGGGGACGCCCTGCTGTCACTGCCTTTCACATCTACCACCGGAATGTACCTTCTCTGTCATTTTGCCATCTCTCGGGGATCAATAAGTAATAATAAATTAGCTTAGAAAGTTTCCATTTCCCACTTATGGAATTGTCCAAAATAAATGCCTTTGTAAGTGTGTATACATTGACTTAAAAAGTCATGACCTCCTATGTAACTTTTACATTTAAAGTGTTATCAGTAAGAGGCTTTGATTGAGTTATGATGACTATGTTATTAATATAATTAGTGCTATTTTATAGTGTGGTAAGTTTGTTAAAAAAGGGAAGAGTTCAAAGGGAGAACAGAACACTAAAAAAGGAAATATGTAAATATGTATCAGTTTTGAGAAAACCTGCAATAAAAGATTCGGATTCATATCTGAGTCCATACAAGGACCCAGATGGGCTGAGAGTGCTGAAAGGAAGCTTATGCTGCATAGAAGCTGAAAGAAGTCCACGCTGAAAGAAGCAAACAAACTGGAACACAGGAGGCTCTGCCTAATCATCAAGAAGCAGTTCACAGTGTGGGTGATGGAGAGCAGGTTGCCCAGAGTGGTTGTGGAGACTCCCTCCTTGGAGATTTTAAAAAATTTCCCAGACATGGTCCTGGGAATAGTGTTCTAGGTGCCCTAGGTCTAGGTCTGAACAGGGGGCTTTGACCAGATGAGCTCCACAGGTTCCCTCCAACCTTAAGCATTCTGTGATTCTGTGATTTCTTGCCACAGCTGATATGAACAGGTCAAGGAGATTCCTGAAACACCTTGATGAGAACTTCCTGGTGCGGGTACTAAGGGAGTTAAGAAGAAAAGGTGTCCTCTTAGATCTGTTGCTTGTAAACAGAGGAGGTCTCGTGGATGAAATGCTGGTTGGTGGTTGTCTTGGCCCTGGCAGTTGAATTTAAAATCTGCTGGTAGAAGGAAAAGTGCCAGAAAACATCACCATGGGTATGGGTGGAGCAGGTCCAGGCTGCTCAGGGAACTAATTAGTAGGGTCCTCTGGGAACCTTTTGATGCTTTTGAAGGCATCGGGGCCCATCTGTGCCAATCACTTTTAAGTACCACCTCCTAAGAGCACAGGAACAGGTGATTCCAAAATGTCAGAATGTCAAACAGACAGGGGAAAAAAAACTGGCTTGGCTGAATAGTGATTTTCTTCCAGAGCTTAGGCAGAGAAAGGAAATGTACGGCTGCTGGAAGTAAAGTCAGGAAACATGGCAAGGCTGCAGGGATGCTGTTGGCCTTTGTAAGGAGAAAATTGGTGTGGCCAAAGCTAAGTTAGAACTGCAAATGGCCAGTACAACAATAAAAAGTTGCTTTTGTTGTTTTCTTTTCAAATATGTTAACAACAAAATGAGGACTGGAGAGCAAGGAACTGCCCCACCCTCATCCAAAGCATCATCAGATCACGTGCACTGCTACCTCCCAGCAGTTCTGCAAAGATTACTGACTGATGGTTGGCAAGATCTGAGATTGCACAAAAAAATTCTGAGTTAGACACTGGAATGATAATTCAGCTTTTTGATAAATGTAACCTCAGCCTTGGTTTCTGAGGCTGGAACTGGAGACCAGGAACCAGTGGTATTCATTAACGGAATCTCTCTTGTGAGGCAACTCCTGTTCCTGCAAAATCTCATCTCAGGAGTAAAGAGTAGAGATAGAAACATGAGTGAATGGAACAAGCCTGAAACGTATATTCTCAGGGGTGACCGTCTGTCAATTTCTGGCCTTCTCACATTTCTGCGTATTCAATTTTCTGGGAGTAGAAAATAACAATTCATCATAAGATCAAAGGTTTTCCTGTTGGGCAAACCTCTAAAAAGTTGCTTTCACATTGATAGCCTACGTTCTTTTTCATGACTTTTGTTTGTAAGAATTTTGGGGAATCTTTGAGAGAGTGTGATCTTATCCAATGTTATTGCAGGGGGAAAAAACAAAAAAAAAAGAAGGAGAAAAAAAAGAAGATGCTGTAATGGCTGCAGAAAAGTAATTCTAGAGGGATGATACGCACCCCTCCTGCAGAGCAGATGGGAAATGAATGAGCTCCAAGTCTCGCAGAATTTATTTCACCATCTAAGGAGATAGTATATTAACAATATATAACTCTACAGAGTTAAATCAAAAAAAGTGTTCATCCTTGAAATAATTATTATATACATTAGGTGAACATGTGAAAAGTAAGGTATTAAAATGAGAAGCATTAACTATTAACAGGTATTCAGATCAGAAGGCGCTCACTCAAGGGTTTTGAATGGTCTGCCAGACAATGAGGATTGGAGCTAATTAAGCAGAAAATTAGTTTAAAGGTAGTGAAGAGGACAGCTATAATCACTGGGAAAAAAAACACCAAAATTTTCATGGATCATGAAGTTAAAGAGGATGGTGGGTTATAAGTGCTTGTTCTCCCTTAAAGATGGCACTGTAATGCTCATGTAGGGCAAATGCACCGTGCAGAGGCCTGACATTTTTTGTACAAGCCAGCTGCATATTCATAGCTTCTTGTTCTGCCTAGATTTTCTTGCTATAAGAGCAATTCTTCAAAATCAGCAGTATTCTTTAGGAGCTTATGTCCTGTTACTCATTTTAACCTGGCAAAAAACAACAAAATGCTCTCACTTCTGTGAAGTACATCCTATGTCTACTGATTAAACATGCCTTGTTTGTGCATGTTTGATTGCTCCTCACTCTGGGTGCGTCCAGTCCAAATCACAAATCCTGACACTGCCTGAGAGACATTTTTCTGCCAAATTCAGAAAAGATTGGAAATCTAGAAAACTATGCTACTACACTTTTTTGAAAATTAAAGAAAATGTGCTGATTTTACAATGTCTAGGTTAAATTTAGCTTTCGGTAATAGAGTTCACAGACTTGAGGCATTAAGTTATTTTCTTCTTTTGTTTGAAGAAATTACTTTCTAAGTATTTTGAGGGGTTTGAAACAGCTGTTTAAGCTTAATGGAATGATCCCAAACGTTTGCTCCATCACCAACTGAAATCACAGGAGTAATTTACTTTTGCTCATGTTACTGTCGCTTCCCACAAATTGGAAAGCCTTCTTTTAAAATCAAGAAAAAGAAAATCATAGTGACATAAGCTTGAGTTAAAATCTGTAATGTGTGGTCACCTGCAGACTGTAGGATTGTACTTTAATGTGATCTAAAATATAATTGTTTGTCTTCTCATTTAACCTTGAACAGACATATCAGGCATTACTACATTTATGAAATTAATACAGAGTTGATAACTTAATTTGAAGTTTTCCTATTGTATCAGAGTGTCTGAGTGCTTTTCTGTTACTAGGTTCTTTTCTTCCCTACTTTTGAAAATGGGTTATAATTCCACTGTAGGTGTATTTATTGGAAATCAGGTCTATTGTGTTTTGTTAAGAGCAGTTAAATAGCGACTGATATTCAATTTCAAAGCTGCTTATTTTTGAGTAAGGTCTAATGACAGTATCTTGATTAAGTGTTGGTCTTGTTATGCAGCCACAGGCACAATCAGCTGTAGGGTGTCTATTCAACAAACTTTAACGTACTTGAACCTTAGCAATCCTATGGGTGTCTCCATGAGCTGTCAAGTGATGCGAGGCAGCTATTGCAATCACCATTTGTATGATTAACGACTTAAATTAGTCCTTTTCCAAACAAAGATCTTAAGTCACTCAGATTTCTGACTCTGGAATTACAGCTGAAAAACACTGCCAGTCAGAGAATCATAGAATCTTAGAACATCCCGAGTTGGAAGGGTCCACAAGGATCACCAAGTCCAACTCCCATCTCCACAAGGGACTAGTCAAAATTCATGTTGTATTTCTGATTTCTCATTGAGCAAATGCTTCTTGAACTCCAGTAGCTTGGTGCCATGACCACTTCCCTGATGGGCCTGTTCCACGCTCCGGTGACAAACTTTTCCTGACACCAAAACTGGCCCTCTCCTAACACAGCTCCATGCTTTTCTCTCAGATCAGCGGAATACTCATATTCTTTGAATCTCTCTGTACTTTCCCTCCTTTACTGCAAAAATTAATCGTGGCTACTAACTTCAGTTAAGTTTTCAAAATTAAGCCCCACACACTTCACAGCTGGGATGTGGAAGAGCACAAGTTATTGGTACAAAAAGTGAGTTGGTTTTCTTTAGTAAAATTCCATTTGCTACAGTACCTGATTCCCTGGTTACTGTCAATTTTGTGCCGTGAATGAGGCAAAAATTCCAGTGGAAATGCAATAAGCAATTTCCTCGAGAACTTGTGATGACTAGGTTGTTTCCATTATTTTTGTATGCCAGTCTCATTTCAGGAAATAGGTGATGTTTTTTGTGTCATCAGACAAGAAAAAATAACTTGTTTTTTTTTGTTGTTGTTGTTGTTCTTTATGCGTGCTCATTGTTTCACACAAATTATTAAAAATACAATGACCAGAATATGTGCTAAAATCTTTCCAGTCTTCCTCTCCTTTCTGAAATCTAGCACTCAGTCTGTCAGACAGTAGCAGGGCATGAAAATAAGCGTGTAACAGCATCTATTTGCATCGTTTTTCCCTTTCTTGAAAATGAGAATAATGTTTCCCTTTCTCCAGACGCTGGGGATTTCACCCAACAGCCATGATTTTTCAAATATGATAGAGTGCGGCTCAGCAACCACATCTGCCATCTCTCTCAGAACCCCTGCATGCATGCAATCTGGACTCATGGACTTACATACATTTAGTTTCATGAGGAGGTCTCGGACTTGTTCCACTGTTACAGTGGGATGGAATCCACCCCTCTCACCGACACCTGGAGGTTCACGTTCCTGACAGACATGGGGAGCCTGACCACGAGTGAAGACTGAGGAAAAACACTTACTGACTACCTCATCTTGTTTCAGAAAGCCTCTTCTCCATCCCCCCTTATCAGATGCAGAACATTGTCCTTAGTCTGTCTCCTCCTGCCTATGTAACTGTAGAACCCCTTCTTATTTTTCACATCCCTCTCTAAGTTCAGCTGCATCTGTACCTTTGCATTCCTGATCTTATCTCTGCACATGAGGACAAGCCTTTATTCTTCCCAGTCTTCACAACCCTCCTTTCTGTACATATCCCTCTTTTCCATCAACTGAGCTGCAGGTCCTTGCTCAGCTATGATGGTGACTTTTTCTTCTGCTTGATTTCTTCTGCTAGGGAATGGAGACATCTTGTTTTCATAGCAGTGTGTCCTTTAAAGAGGTGCCATCTGTGTTCTGATCCTAAAGCTCTTAAGAACTTGTTCTTCATTATTCCGGACTGACATTTATACATTCAGACTTCCTTGTTATATATGAGTTTATAACTTTTTTTTTCCTTTTCTGTTAAACTTAGCTTATATCTAAACTATGTTTTAATGACAAAAATAAGTAAATAAATAAATAAATAAATAATTGCTCTTTCGCTTGATCTGTTGAGGAAGTTATATCTTCCTGGAGAAAAAACTTGACCAGAGAGATTGGATCAGATGACATTCTGAAGTCAATTCCAATATTTACTATTCTGTAATTCAATAATCTCATGTAAAAAAAAACTACCTAAACTGGAATTTTGGAAATCTGGTCCTGTTGTAACAGAACTATTGCAAAGTCAAGTACAGCTATACTTTTCTGTTCTTGAAATATATCTTTCTGACTAGACTGTACCTGTCTGACACACTGTTCATCACCAGAACGCAGCCATTTTTAATACCCATTTCTCTAGTTTCCCATTTCAGAAGCAGAGCAGACCACTTTGTTAAATAAACTTTGGTTATACTTTGAACATTCTGACAGTCCAGAAAGATAATTAGTTATACTTCTATTTTAACTGCTGTACAGCTCTGTGGAGAAAGAGTAGTGAGGTTTTCTAATTAGTTATTGCTTTTTTTGTTGTTGTTGTGTTTGTCTATACCTCTTTTTTTTCAGTTTTATAAGGAACTGTATTTTGTAAATAGTACTAGTATTGTTTCTATATTGCAGAGAAAGTCTCTTTGTGAAAGATGAATTAACTCTTGATAGCAATTTTTTTATTTTCGGTTTTCAAATAAAAATTAAAACATTAATTGATTAAAGTGTTGGAGATCAATAAAGAATACTTCTTCCTTTCTTCATTGCTTTTTACAGAAAATTAGTGTGTGAATTGCCCAAAGGATCTGGATCTTATAGGTTTGGAGTGATGTTGATTAATAGACTGATTCAGGTGGTAAAGACAGGGATAGACAGTGAGAAGAAAACACCTAAATACTTATTACAAACAGCAGCTAAAAGGAGGAGTTAATAGCTGAAGATAATTTTAGTAATATATTTAGTACTTACTGTACTGTTAATGTTCACTTGATATTCACATTAGAATTAAAAAAAAATACAAAAGAACAAATAGTAAGAAATGTTAAACACATTCAAACAATATAATTCAGTGTAATTTTTTGATATTTCTAGAAAAGTTTAATTATATTTGTATTTAGATGCAAAAATGTACCATCTTTTTTTAGACAAGCAACATTGGATGTTATATTAAGGTAAACATAAACATTACAATATTCAAGGGCAGAGTGTTAATGTCAGCAGTCTAGTTCTTCAAAACATAGACTAAACCATATGTAAGATCTGAAAGATTAAAATTTCGAAATTTTTGGAAGTAGTAAAATTTTAAAGGATCGTGTCTACTCAACATAATTATTTCTTTTATATTTCAATTTTCTAAATAATAATAATTTAATAAGTAATGAATTTCCAAATGAAAGACAAAATTTGTAAGTATGTCAAGAAAGAAAATATACAGCCTTTTTAGATAAGCTGGGAGATCTGTTAAAAATTGTCCTGAATAGAGTAGTATCAGCCAATGACAATTTCATAAAAAAGCCATTATTAATCTAAAATAGTGTAATTCTGATTAGAAACACTTATTTTAGTTACATCTCATTTGAAATTTAAGTAAATATTTTAGTAAATTTTAAGAACTGGCACACTCGTTGAAGTTATAATTATGCAAAGGAAAACCATTATCAAAATCAAATTTTTTAATTACAGTTCTCAGCATATAATCATCTTTGTAGTCTATGCAATGATGGAAAAATATTGAACACCCTTTGAGTTCTCTCTAGAGGAAAGGTTCTGAGTAAGTATAAATTGGGCAATCAAGTATCTCCCAGATATTCAGGCCACTACCAAATAAGGAATGTATCACTCAAATTTGGAATGAATCTGCTATGCTGTTTCTAAAAAAATAGCTATATTACATTTAGTGCGTTACTTAGCTTACAAAATCAGACTAATCACTCTATGCAAAAGGCCAAAACACTGAGGAGAATGTAACCAGGAAATAGATGCTAAGAAGCAGTATACAAAACCTACAACTTTCAGTAAAATTTATTTCTACAGATATTTTGTTAAAGCTAGCTGTGCATTCCATATGAAAGACTAAATAGTGATATAAAATGTCAGTAAGCACTTTTGTGACCTCACAGTCTCCTCTGAGAGAGGATTCATCTAATGAGAAAGGTTCTGCTAATGAGAAACACGAACTTTTAGTTAGTTATAGAGCATGCTCTCATTACCTGCAAACTGTAACTTTTGAAAGGCAATGTTGTATTAGGATTTCAGTTGCAGGTCTGAAATCTAAAAACTGGAACTGTCTGACCCTCAGCATTCATAGGTAACGCTGCAAGTAATGCCTCCTACTTATTTCCATGGAAACTGCAGCACCTATAGAATTTGGTAGAGTGAATTCTCAGCTACAGAACATTTTTTCTATGTAGTCACCAACATTCGCTATACTTTTTCACCAACAATGATTAAGAGCCTGCTTGCCACGCCTGTCAAAATCCACATCAGAAGAGGTGACCCACTGTTTTACAACTATATGAATGTATCATTGCTAGGATAATGTTGCCCACAGAGACCATATTTCACCAGCCCAAACAGACAGAAATCAGACAATGCCAAACCCAGGCAATACAGTGGGTGTGATACGACAGTCCAGTCAAGATTGGAAATGTGCTTCACTCTTCAAACTGATATTGAACAAGAAGTTCTCTTGTTTCAAGAGGAAGTTTGTCTTCTCTGCCCTGACTCTGGAAGTTTGAGTATTCATCTAGGCCAGTATTGTGATGCAGCAGTCAGAATTAATGGTTTGTCTGGATTCCAGGAAATCTAGAAGAATCACCCTTTCCTATCCCTTAGGACAGTATACATCACTTTACCCACTAAGGGCTACATCTTGAACTCTTTTTTAGATGTGGAATTGATGTGTTGCCACTGCATGGACTACCATTTTGACTTTGGATTATAATAGTGACACATCACAAGTAATGATGTGACCCAGGAAACTGTCCTGTTCATATGGATTCAATATGTCCTGACAAACCTGAGTATGTTGTTCATTTTGTTCCTCTGTGAGCACTCAATGGGGCACCTGATGCAAACTTTGAGATACCTGAATGTTGCCACCATCATTTCTAATGCGTTGAAGTCAATATTCAGTTCCTTGTTCATAATTTGTGATTCATGCCATTGCATTAAAAGACTCATACTTTCATAATATGATATCTGTGCATGAGAAACCAGGATGTGTTTTTTTCTTTTTCATGACTGTCACCACTAATGAAATGCACCACCTACCACCATACACTGTGCTGACATCCGCTGTTTAGTCTCTGTAAATATTCAGCAAGCATTGATGAATGTCAATAAATGCCAATTTTTCTGCATGGATTCACACACTTTTGCTTCATATGCACTTTCATGCCAGATGCCATTTTGTCACAGTGTCCTTTTGCTCTTCTCTGTAACACAGCAACGAAATGTAATGGAATACTGGTGGAAAGGTTCAACCTATATTGCCATTCCACCAGCATCTGCCTCTGGTGTCGTGGACCAATATAATAAAATAGGAGGTATTATTACTGGAGTAAGGCTGATATGAATATATCTTACAGTAAATGTACTTAGAGCTTTACTAAGTTGAATATAAAGAAGGATTGCATTAAAACAACAAAGACCAAAGTATAATTTTTTAAAGAAAAATTTGTCAGCATTCCGATGTTCCGTAAACGAAGAGTAATTTTTGAATACTAACATTGTTAAACCATAAGTAGTAAAAAGTTTTTCTATTTTTTTTTCAGATAAAGAATGCATCATGAATGATAAATTACAATAATGACATAAAGTCTTATGTTTTTATTAAAACAGGATACTTTTGTTTGATATTTGTTTTGAAAAATAATGAATTTTTTATTTCTCTTTAAAGTTTCTTGGTTCAATTTGAAATTAAGCATTGAAGTTTACTTTTAATCATTACTTTAGCTGCATGCCTTTCTGTTCATCCTGCTGTTAGATATTACTAGGAAAAATAAAAAAAGAAAAAAAGAAAAAGAAAAGAAAAAAGAGAAAAGAAAAAATCTAAAAGCAAAGCTTTAACTTCTGAGAATTAGATGATGTTTTAAAAGTCATTCTTCATTTAAAATATTTAAATACAGATTTTGAAATATTGGTGCTTCTGTCACAACAAACCGCAAACCCTTACCATATAATGAAGCTTGCTACGTGAGGTATAGCACCCAATTAATACTGGCCAGTTTCCTTCAGCAGTTTTTCATCAAGAAATGTGTCGTTTGACATTTTACAGTTTTTCTTTCTTTTTTTCTTTTTTTTTTTTTTCATTTGTGAAAAATTTGTCATATTACTTCTTTCATTCTTATTTATTTCTTAATTGTTCTGATTGCTTATGTCAAGAAGAAAGCTGGAATTTATAGCAAGTGACAGCAAATTTGAATCATGAAGTCCGGTACAAACTTAGTTTAAACTTGGCTAGAGATGCTTTTTAACTGTTTAAAGCTCTCGAATGCTGGAAGAGTCTCATGAATCACAGAATCACAGAATTGTAGGGGTTGGAAGGGACCTCCTGAGATCATCGAGTCCAACCCCCCTGCCAAAGCAGGTTCCCTACACCAGGTAGCACAGGTAGTCATCCAGGCATGTCTTGAACATCTCCAGAGAAGGAGACTCCACCACCTCCCTGGGCAGCCTGTTCCAGTGCTCCGTCACCCTCACTGTAAAGAAGTTCTTGTGCATGTTTGTGCGGAACTTCCTATGCTCCAGTTTCCAGCCATTTCCCCTTGTCCTGTCTCCACTCACCACTGAAAAGAGTCCGGCCTCGCCATTCTGCCCCCCACACCTTAGATATTTATAGACCTGGATCAGGTCCCCTCTCAGTCTCCTTTTCTCAAGGCTGAACAGACCCAGTTCACTCAGCCTTTCCTCATAGGGGAGATGCTCCAGGCCCTTCACCATCTTCGTGGCCCTCTGCTGGACTCTTTCCAAGAGATCCCTGTCTTTTTTGTACTGGGGAGCACAGAACTGGACGCAGTACTCCAGATGAGGTCTTACCAGGGCAGAGTAGAGGGGGAGGATCACCTCCTTTGACCTGCTGGACACGCTCTTTTTAATGCACCCCAGGATGCCATTGGCCTTTTTGGCCACAAGGGCACACTGCTGGCTCATGGCCAACCTGTCGTCCACCAGGACACCCAGGTCCCTCTCCGCAGAGCTCCTCTCCAGCAGGTCATCCCCCAACCTGTACTGGTGCATGGAATTATTCCTCCCCAGATGCAAGACTCTACACTTGCTTTTGTTAAACCTCATCCGGTTTTTTTCTATCAATACAACAAAATAATTGAGATAAATGAAGATCTATCTTGTATTCAGATGAGATATGTTCTTCTCTTGAATTCTTTAAAATCAGTTTTAATTAAAGAGTAAAACAAATACTTGCAACCAAGGTGAAAAAGTAGTGCCTGGACACTAGAATGCATTTGGAAATGCAACATGTTAGTATAAGTAAGATTAACAATACTATTTTGGATGACCAATAAGAAAGCATTTCTTACTTCCCACAGAAAGTAATGCCAATATTAGTCTGAACTTTTTTTTTATTCTGCATGTTAATTAGCTGAATCTCTACATAGTTTTAACTGTTTTTAACTACTCTAACAGCATCTGTCATACTGCAATGTATTAAAAATTGTATTAAGAAATTATGTTAGTTTCACAGAGGTTTTTAAAAATAAATTTAAGAGAAAATAGCATTTCCAACTTTAATACCAAGCATCTCTTTCACCAGTAGTACACATTTTCTGTGCAAGGGATTATGGAAAGGTGAAAAATTTATTGCTTTCTCTCTATATCTAAAAATGCCCTAGAACTACTGTAAAACCAGGTGTGCACATCTAGAAGAGGATCTTTAAAAATTGAGAATGTATTCTCTTCACCAAGGATTTTAGTTTATTTCCATACTTCATTGGTCAAAATTTATACAGCCTTACTCTTCCTCTTTCTGCTAGATTTTAAATTATGTACTCTGTTCCTGCTCCACTAACATAGAGAAGTATATATAAGTGCAACTCCAAAAATAAAGCCTCCTATTTTGTTGTATTGGCCCATGACATTGGAGGCAGTTGTTGCTAACATGGCAGTAGAGGCTGCCCACCAAGATTCCATTAAATTCTGTTCCTGTGCAATAGATGGCAGCAGAGGTGCAGTCTAACAAGATGATGTCTGACATGGAAGTGCAGATGAAGAAGATATATGTCATTTATTCCTCCATGCAGAAAAAAACAGCACCTATTGTTATTAATCAGTGCTTGCTGAACATCTTTATGGGGAAAAAAGCAGTGTGTGTGAGTACAATGATGTGGTGAGTGGTGTGTTTTGATAATGGATAATGGTGACAGTGGGTCACCTTCGCTGGTGCAGACCTGTATAAACACAGCATGCAGCCTCTTGTTAATCACTGGTGAAAATACATTGGTAATAGTGGTGACTATGTTGAAATTTTGCCACTAAGACTTTCCTGCATTAAAAATTGCTATTGTCTTCCTTATTGCTAGTGTAGCTTCCATGCAAATAAATTGGAGGTATTACTTTCAGAGCAACCTAAATATTTGAGTAAGAATAGAAAATAATAAGTTCTGTATTTGAGAAAAAATATTTATTTTGTTTATTTATCATATTAAAATGATATTGCCTACTGGGGTCAAAAATCTAAAGTAAAACTCCCAAAAAATTAGTTCAACTTATCACATCTTCATCAGCAATGTGTAGCTGATCTATATTATTCCCATATATAATAATAATGTAGAACAAATTAAGAAGATGATGTAGGTGAAGAGAAATGATAGGAAAAATATTACCCTTTGAAGGAAATTATTTCTATAAATTATGTTGATTATTCCAGAAACACAAATCAAAGAATTCATGAAGATATATGCTTTTTCTTTACTTTTTTTTCATTATTATTTTCTCTCAATAAAATTTACCCAGACTAATTTGTAATTAGTGCATTCAGTATGGACTCAATACTTTATATGGATATATTTGAAATAATTTGTTAAGACTGCTGCTTTAATCATTTGTTGCATTACTTGATATGTGTTTGGTTACTTAAACCATAAGATATTCCCCTAATTTGGCTAATATTATTTTCTGAGTTTTTCTGTGTCTCTTGGGTCACTCAAGCTTCAGGTGTGTGGCCCTTTTTCTTGCTATGAGCTATTTTCTGTCTAATGAGAAGATACATCTTCCTTGTAGATTTTCCTATTTTCTGCACTTAGCAAAGCTGAAGCAGAAAGATACAAAATGGCCCAGGCATCAAGATAAAAATTTTGTCATTATTGAAATATCTGGATGAACACATGGTCATCACAGAAGCATCCAGAAGTTTTCATTTTTGGAATAATTATTCTAAAAAGGATAAAATTAAGGGGCATGATTTACTGGGGAAATATTGGTAGTAGGTGGATGGTTGGACTGAATGATCTTGGAGGTTTTTTTCCAACTTCAGGGATACTATGATTCTGTGAAAAAACTTTCAGATTTCTTGAAACAAAAAGCTACTCTAAAAATAGTCTAGTAGAAAATAAACATATTTATATAAAAATATCCAGTGTAAATAATGAATCTAAAGAATTTGTTGGAATGACTAGGTAGAAACCAAAAGAAGAGATCCCAAATATTAATTTAAGCTTGCTTTAACAAGACCATTTCACTTCCTCCATATAGAATTCAATTAACAATTTGATTGAAACCTTTCAAAGCTCCAGTCCCTGGTTCTTACTTAGATTTGTATTGCATTGAATTTAATTCAAAATCTAACTTTGAGGTTAATTCAGATGTAAATCTTTCCTCTCTCCTTTATACCTGTGTACTCTTTCAGCAGTTTTTCATGAAGCCAAGGAAGAGTATCTAATTTCTCTTCCTGACTGACAAGAAGGCATCACTTGCTCTCGCCTACCACAGGAGTCAGTTGCTGACTCTCCTTCTGCTTGGTTAACCATTAAATGTTTGTTTCCTTAAGAGGTACAGTGATTCCATCCACAAAATAAACTATATTGCTTTTAATAGAATTTAACTGAATCATCATCAATGAAGGCAGAGAGCAATTATGAAATGAATATATCTTAATTCCTGCCAAGTAGTTTATTCTTTATAGACTGATCTTCCAGTCCTAGCTTTGTGAAATTTCTGACTATGGCAGAGCCAATAATCATATTACTTTGTTAGTTATTTTTTTGGATATTGAGTTCCATAGTATGTCTTCACTACCTTTGATTCCTTTTTTTATCATATGAATTCAGTATTGATCACAATTACAGTCTTTGAAATTCAACAAATAAATCACATTTTATGATGAGTTCCAGAGACTCATGGAGATGCACATCATTTTGCTATTCTTTTCTAATACAGAAAAATCACTGAAAAACCTATGAAAATGCTTTGAAAAAAAAAAAAAAAAAGTCAAAAATACACATCTAATATATCTTTCCTTCTTTGCAAGGCTGATAACTTTCACCTTCTGCTTCTTATTTGAATACTTCCCATACTAACAAGTAAAATTATTACTTCATTTTTTTAGGCTAGTATTGAGTCTGTAACCTAATGCTGTCTCTGCTTTCCTTATGTTGCCATATAATTACAACAGAGCCCTTCAACAGAGGAGATGCTTTTAACAAACATGAAGAGAGTACCAGACACAGAAATGTAATGCAGCATCATAGTAGATTTGCTTTTACGCTCAGACTGGTCCTCTTTTAGCAAAGATCTGAAGAGAAAATTGAGGAAAATAGAAAGTGATTTTCCTTCCCATGTATTCTATTTAGTCTGCATTCTCAATGGAAAGACTGTGAATTAGGATCTCGACTTCATTACCACAAATACAGCTATTTTCTGCAGAAATGTAGCATGTAAGAATAAGCAAATAATAGGCTTTTCCAAGAAATTCATAATTGTACCAAAGTAAATGAAAGTTTTGGGGGATTATGAACATAACTAATACATAACTAATTCCAAGTTACCAAAAATAAACTGTAAATAACATGACTCCCAGGAGTAAGTTTTCAGACACTGTCAATGTAATTCATTAAAATATTCATGAATCCTTTTTTTTTTTTTTTTTTTTTTCCACTTTTTGACTTTGTATTTTAGTAAGTACAAATTGTATCATTTTGTAATTCATTGAATCTTTATGAAATAAAATATATATTAAAAATATGGTTTTGCTTTTTTTTTTTTTTTTTTTTTTTTTTTGTTAGTTTGTTTTAATTCTTATAATGAATAATGCTGCTAGGTATTCTTAAGCCTTAAAATTAGTTCAGGGTAGTTGGGTTGTTGTAAATGTCAGCAGGAGGAATTCAAGAGATAACATGGGATTAATATTAATAAATGTGCTCATTGCATTCAAAAAGGTCACTGTTAGATTTCAATTCCAAAATTAGAACTGTCTTTTAAAGGCTATCTAAACCAACAAAAAAATCCAAAATGCTCTTGAGAGTCTTGCCAAAGTGATGATTTTTTGCACTAAGGCAGGATGGGTAGAATCATACATAGAAGTAATAAGAATAATATTAAGCAATGGTTTTTGTTTATTACAAAGTTTTGTATTCCTCAGGTTATAACTAATAAGAGTGCAATTCCAATCATTAGCCTTAACTGAAGTATAAATTTGCTAAATAATTTTCACCAAATACTGTTTTTATACCTTCCTTCTATTAGGCATTCATGAAGCAAGTAGTACAGAATTTTTTTCATCCACTTACCCATTTACTTGACAGATAAAATAACTCCTTGTGCGCAGATACTACAATCACTGGAGGATAAATTTTATTACGTTTATCTCATTACTGTACAACAGGAATTGGAACAAGCACCTAACTAGACTACTTTATCTATTAAAACACCTATTAGAACGGGTGCATTCTCTTGTACAGAAACTGATGAAATTCATTTGATGGCCAACTTCGTAAAAATGTTCTCTATAGTTTGGTTAATAGCAGTATTGTTAATGGTAAAAACAATTTCCCTATTCTCTGTTGAGCAAATATTTGAATATCAACATCCCACGTTCATTTTCTCATCAATTGCAGCTAGTTGCAACTGTGATTGAGAAAAAAAAAAAAAAAAAAAAAAAAAAAAAAGTTCCATAAAGAGCTGCTTAAAAATATTTATGTGCTTCTTTCAGAATGTCTATATATATTATGCATACATACTCCAAAACTAATACTTCCTATTTATTTCCTTGGAAACCATAACAGACACAATGAGTACAATAACACTGATAGAATGAAGTCTCAGCTACTTAATGTCGTTCAATGGCTTAAATGCTTACAGTAATTTTAGAAGTCTTAGAATATCCCACTTACCCATGTGTTGCTTGCCAAAGAATTCAAATCCCCTATAAATTCTTTTACTCCTGTGCAGATGTTTCAGAAACCGTGAAGCATCACTCATGGCGCTAGACCCCTTTAGATATGTAAATGAATCCCATTCAAGATCTCTGTCTAAGAAACTGTTGTTAATGTTAACACCTTCCCTAGCTTCTCAGCATGCTTTCCTCTACAACCAAAATGGAGCAAGCCTCATCCTGTGAGCAATTCTGTTCAAGCTGTTAATGTAGAAATGTAATAACTCTGGATGTACACAGCAATTTCTCCAGCGATGCTCTTAAAAGACTAAAATTCTAATGAGCTGTACACATTCACAACAAGAATGATACCATCCTGTGCATGCAGTGAAGACTGTGTGGTTCAGGAAAATATCAGGTTATCTATGTATACTCAAATTTATTTTGACAGAGTAGTGCCAATTCATTGTTTATGTAGATATACCAATAGCAGTATCAACATGAATCGTGAACAATATCTGGATGGAAGTTCAGAGTAAGAAGTCATAGGTAAAAAAATGATAAAAATAAGGAATGGAGGAAGAGCAGAAAAAAATGGGCTTGAAGAACAAAGGAGAGTATATACAGGATGTACGTCCTGAAAAAACTATGCAAATAATAAGGAGAAAGTAATAAAAGCATCAAATTAGTGTGTTTGATGAGGAGATTCAAGAATATTGTAGACAAATTTTCTCTTTATTTCTAAAGTAAATAACCTGCTATGGGGAAGTTTTGGGGAAAACTGTTCATTTACCTGAAGATAGGAAGGCCTGACAGAGAAATCTTGATAAATTTGGTGGATGGGCTGAGGTCAATTGTATGACAAATGCCATACCCAGTACTTTGGTCACAACAACGCCACGCAATGCTACAGGCTTGGGGTAGAGTGATTGGAATGCTGTGCAGGGGAAAAAGCTCTGGGTGTGCTGGTAAGCACTTGAATGGACATGAGCCAGTAGTGTGCCCAGGAATCCAAGAAGGCCAATAGCATTCTGGCTTGTATGAGAAGCAGTGTAATCATCAGGTGCAGGGAAGTGATCATATCCCTGCATTGAGTACTGATGAGGCTGCATCTTGAGTACTGTGTTTAGTTTTGGGTCCCTTGTTACAAGAAAGACACTGAGGCCTTGGAGAAGGGCAACAAAGCTGGTCAGGAGTCTAGAGCGTAAGTCTCAGGATGAGCATGTGAGGGAACTGAAATTGTTTATTCTGGAGAAGGCTCACCAGTGGCAAGGTGGGGGATCAGTCTCTTTTTCTGTGCAACTACTAATAGGACTGAAGTGAATGGTCTCATGTTGCATTAGGAGACGCTCCTGTCAGATATTAGGAAAACAATTCTCTGAAACAGTGGTGATATATAGAAACAGGTTGCCCAGGTAGGTATTTGAAGCATAAATCCTGGAGATATTCAGGAGATGTGTACGTATGGTTCTAAGGAATATGATTTAGTGAACAATATTAACATTTGGTGGGTGACAGAACATGATGATCTTAGAGATCTTTTCCAACATAATTATTTTATAATTTTATGATTCTATGATTCTATGTTGGAAACAAATAGGCAAATAATTTAGGAGAAAGAAGAAGGAGAACAGGAAGGAAAGAAAAAAGGGAAAGGAAAAAGGGAAAAGGATAACAAAAGAGAGGGAGAAGAAAAAGGAGAAGAAAGGAAGAGGAAAAAAAAGATAAATGTAAACAAGAAAGACAAAAAAGATGTTTTCATTTCTCACCGGTTTCTTTTTGCTAAGAGCACAGTTCTCTTGTTATTGTGTTGCTGTAGTTGCTATTAAAAACTGAAGCACTTCCTTCTGCAGTAATTAACCATCTAGAAGTCCACAAGTGACTACCTGCAAGTCTGTCTTCCATAGGAATTGCCATTTCATTTCCTTGGAGGCATAGAAAGAGCACCTACTCTAATGCATACTAGTCTTTACAGACTGAACAGACGACTGAAGAAAAAGTACGGCTGAGAAACAATTGCAAGACATGAGACATGAATTAATGATAGATGATCCAAGCAGATGCAAAATATAGCACTCATCTGCCAAGGAGACTCAGTTCATGTCTATGACCTCCATTCTGAAGAGTACTAGTTATGTAATATGGTTGGGTGTCTGAGCTTCTGGATTGTTGAGAAACCATGAGAAAACAAAAAAATAATAAAAAATAATAATTTAAAAAAGGAATAATTCACAACACTAACAGGCAATGAACTACAATGGAATTTTTTTTGGGGGGTGGAAAAAGCGGAGGGAAGTGGAAGTCTACGTTGCTGGTCAGGCTCCCCATGTCTGTCAGGAACCTGAACCTCCAGGTGTCGGTGAGAGGGGTGGATTCCATCCCACTGTAACAGTGGAACAAGTCCGAGACCTCCTCATGAAACTAAATGTATGTAAGTCCATGAGTCCAGATTGCATGCATGCAGGGGTTCTGAGAGAGATGGCAGATGTGGTTGCTGAGCCGCACTCTATCATATTTGAAAAATCATGGCTGTTGGGTGAAATCCCCAGCGTCTGGAGAAAGGGAAACATTATTCTCATTTTCAAGAAAGGGAAAAACGATGCAAATAGATGCTGTTACACGCTTATTTTCATGCCCTGCTACTGTCTGACAGACTGAGTGCTAGATTTCAGAAAGGAGAGGAAGACTGGAAAGATTTTAGCACATATTCTGGTCATTGTATTTTTAATAATTTGTGTGAAACAATGAGCACGCATAAAGAACAACAACAACAACAACAAAAAACAAGTTATTTTTTCTTGTCTGATGACACAAAAAACATCACCTATTTCCTGAAATGAGACTGGCATACAAAAATAATGGAAACAACCTAGTCATCACAAGTTCTCGAGGAAATTGCTTATTGCATTTCCACTGGAATTTTTGCCTCATTCACGGCACAAAATTGACAGTAACCAGGGAATCAGGTACTGTAGCAAATGGAATTTTACTAAAGAAAACCAACTCACTTTTTGTACCAATAACTTGTGCTCTTCCACATCCCAGCTGTGAAGTGTGTGGGGCTTAATTTTGAAAACTTAACTGAAGTTAGTAGCCACGATTAATTTTTGCAGTAAAGGAGGGAAAGTACAGAGAGATTCAAAGAATATGAGTATTCCGCTGATCTGAGAGAAAAGCATGGAGCTGTGTTAGGAGAGGGCCAGTTTTGGTGTCAGGAAAAGTTTGTCACCGGAGCGTGGAACAGGCCCATCAGGGAAGTGGTCATGGCACCAAGCTACTGGAGTTCAAGAAGCATTTGCTCAATGAGAAATCAGAAATACAACATGAATTTTGACTAGTCCCTTGTGGAGATGGGAGTTGGACTTGGTGATCCTTGTGGACCCTTCCAACTCGGGATGTTCTAAGATTCTATGATTCTCTGACTGGCAGTGTTTTTCAGCTGTAATTCCAGAGTCAGAAATCTGAGTGACTTAAGATCTTTGTTTGGAAAAGGACTAATTTAAGTCGTTAATCATACAAATGGTGATTGCAATAGCTGCCTCGCATCACTTGACAGCTCATGGAGACACCCATAGGATTGCTAAGGTTCAAGTACGTTAAAGTTTGTTGAATAGACACCCTACAGCTGATTGTGCCTGTGGCTGCATAACAAGACCAACGCTTAATCAAGATACTGTCATTAGACCTTACTCAAAAATAAGCAGCTTTGAAATTGAATATCAGTCGCTATTTAACTGCTCTTAACAAAACACAATAGACCTGATTTCCAATAAATACACCTACAGTGGAATTATAACCCATTTTCAAAAGTAGGGAAGAAAAGAACCTAGTAACAGAAAAGCACTCAGACACTCTGATACAATAGGAAAACTTCAAATTAAGTTATCAACTCTGTATTAATTTCATAAATGTAGTAATGCCTGATATGTCTGTTCAAGGTTAAATGAGAAGACAAACAATTATATTTTAGATCACATTAAAGTACAATCCTACAGTCTGCAGGTGACCACACATTACAGATTTTAACTCAAGCTTATGTCACTATGATTTTCTTTTTCTTGATTTTAAAAGAAGGCTTTCCAATTTGTGGGAAGCGACAGTAACATGAGCAAAAGTAAATTACTCCTGTGATTTCAGTTGGTGATGGAGCAAACGTTTGGGATCATTCCATTAAGCTTAAACAGCTGTTTCAAACCCCTCAAAATACTTAGAAAGTAATTTCTTCAAACAAAAGAAGAAAATAACTTAATGCCTCAAGTCTGTGAACTCTATTACCGAAAGCTAAATTTAACCTAGACATTGTAAAATCAGCACATTTTCTTTAATTTTCAAAAAAGTGTAGTAGCATAGTTTTCTAGATTTCCAATCTTTTCTGAATTTGGCAGAAAAATGTCTCTCAGGCAGTGTCAGGATTTGTGATTTGGACTGGACGCACCCAGAGTGAGGAGCAATCAAACATGCACAAACAAGGCATGTTTAATCAGTAGACATAGGATGTACTTCACAGAAGTGAGAGCATTTTGTTGTTTTTTGCCAGGTTAAAATGAGTAACAGGACATAAGCTCCTAAAGAATACTGCTGATTTTGAAGAATTGCTCTTATAGCAAGAAAATCTAGGCAGAACAAGAAGCTATGAATATGCAGCTGGCTTGTACAAAAAATGTCAGGCCTCTGCACGGTGCATTTGCCCTACATGAGCATTACAGTGCCATCTTTAAGGGAGAACAAGCACTTATAACCCACCATCCTCTTTAACTTCATGATCCATGAAAATTTTGGTGTTTTTTTTCCCAGTGATTATAGCTGTCCTCTTCACTACCTTTAAACTAATTTTCTGCTTAATTAGCTCCAATCCTCATTGTCTGGCAGACCATTCAAAACCCTTGAGTGAGCGCCTTCTGATCTGAATACCTGTTAATAGTTAATGCTTCTCATTTTAATACCTTACTTTTCACATGTTCACCTAATGTATATAATAATTATTTCAAGGATGAACACTTTTTTTGATTTAACTCTGTAGAGTTATATATTGTTAATATACTATCTCCTTAGATGGTGAAATAAATTCTGCGAGACTTGGAGCTCATTCATTTCCCATCTGCTCTGCAGGAGGGGTGCGTATCATCCCTCTAGAATTACTTTTCTGCAGCCATTACAGCATCTTCTTTTTTTTCTCCTTCTTTTTTTTTTGTTTTTTCCCCCTGCAATAACATTGGATAAGATCACACTCTCTCAAAGATTCCCCAAAATTCTTACAAACAAAAGTCATGAAAAAGAACGTAGGCTATCAATGTGAAAGCAACTTTTTAGAGGTTTGCCCAACAGGAAAACCTTTGATCTTATGATGAATTGTTATTTTCTACTCCCAGAAAATTGAATACGCAGAAATGTGAGAAGGCCAGAAATTGACAGACGGTCACCCCTGAGAATATACGTTTCAGGCTTGTTCCATTCACTCATGTTTCTATCTCTACTCTTTACTCCTGAGATGAGATTTTGCAGGAACAGGAGTTGCCTCACAAGAGAGATTCCGTTAATGAATACCACTGGTTCCTGGTCTCCAGTTCCAGCCTCAGAAACCAAGGCTGAGGTTACATTTATCAAAAAGCTGAATTATCATTCCAGTGTCTAACTCAGAATTTTTTTGTGCAATCTCAGATCTTGCCAACCATCAGTCAGTAATCTTTGCAGAACTGCTGGGAGGTAGCAGTGCACGTGATCTGATGATGCTTTGGATGAGGGTGGGGCAGTTCCTTGCTCTCCAGTCCTCATTTTGTTGTTAACATATTTGAAAAGAAAACAACAAAAGCAACTTTTTATTGTTGTACTGGCCATTTGCAGTTCTAACTTAGCTTTGGCCACACCAATTTTCTCCTTACAAAGGCCAACAGCATCCCTGCAGCCTTGCCATGTTTCCTGACTTTACTTCCAGCAGCCGTACATTTCCTTTCTCTGCCTAAGCTCTGGAAGAAAATCACTATTCAGCCAAGCCAGTTTTTTTTCCCCTGTCTGTTTGACATTCTGACATTTTGGAATCACCTGTTCCTGTGCTCTTAGGAGGTGGTACTTAAAAGTGATTGGCACAGATGGGCCCCGATGCCTTCAAAAGCATCAAAAGGTTCCCAGAGGACCCTACTAATTAGTTCCCTGAGCAGCCTGGACCTGCTCCACCCATACCCATGGTGATGTTTTCTGGCACTTTTCCTTCTACCAGCAGATTTTAAATTCAACTGCCAGGGCCAAGACAACCACCAACCAGCATTTCATCCACGAGACCTCCTCTGTTTACAAGCAACAGATCTAAGAGGACACCTTTTCTTCTTAACTCCCTTAGTACCCGCACCAGGAAGTTCTCATCAAGGTGTTTCAGGAATCTCCTTGACCTGTTCATATCAGCTGTGGCAAGAAATCACAGAATCACAGAATGCTTAAGGTTGGAGGGAACCTGTGGAGCTCATCTGGTCAAAGCCCCCTGTTCAGACCTAGACCTAGGGCACCTAGAACACTATTCCCAGGACCATGTCTGGGAAATTTTTTAAAATCTCCAAGGAGGGAGTCTCCACAACCACTCTGGGCAACCTGCTCTCCATCACCCACACTGTGAACTGCTTCTTGATGATTAGGCAGAGCCTCCTGTGTTCCAGTTTGCCCCCATTTTCTCTTGTTCTTGCATTGAGCCCATTTTCTCTTGTTCTGGCTTTGAGCAGCCCCTGGCTTCTTTGCATCCTCCCTTTAGGTATTTATGCACGCCAGTAAGACCCACGTCCGTCCCCAGGGCTCCTCCAGACTGAACAGTTCCAACTATCTCAGCTTCTCCCATGGGAGCAGTGCTCCAGTCTCTTGAACATCTTGGTAACCTGCCTTAGGGCATTTTGCAGCACCCCTAGATCTCTTTCTGTGTCCAGATTTGGTGCCTTCTATCTTTCATCTGTTCTTGCCAATAAGACATACTGTGTGGGTAACATTTTCCCTGTAATGTTGTCACAGCATATGTGAAACTGTGAGTCTCCTACTCTATTGCATATTTTTACAAGAGTGGCATACAAACTCTTGTTTGTTGCTAGTGAGAAATGTTAGGTAATCATGATGACTTTTTAACAAATAGTATTTTGTAGCTGAGAATTTACTCTATTGAATAGTGTTGTTAAGTTCTTTATAAGTTGTGTAGATTCCATGGAAATAAATAGGAGTCATTACTATTGGAAAGAGTTATGTACTGTGAGTTTTAGGGTTTTTTCCTTGCAATGTTTTTATTTTCTGACAAAGAAGCAAATAGAGAAAGAAATAGTAGATCAATGAAATTCAGTAACCTAGCTTTTCAATTAGCCTAAAAATGCATAGACTGCTGTTCAGCTTTTTGATTCTTATAGGTAGATAGGGCAAGTTTTATTATCTTTGCTTCTTTCTAGTTGGAGTCAAAATATCTTTCATCAGGAACGCAGTCTTTTCTTCCAAATCTCTGTATAGTCTTATTTCATCTCTTTATCCTTCCACACAGCCTTTAGAAATTATGTTCAGTGTGCCTGTGGGAATGACAAAGAGTATGTTGAGGCTTCTCTGTTTTTACTTTTGCTGTAGCTCTTAAGTTTCAAGCCAACAGATCATTCAATTCCTCTAGCTCTATTACTCTCAAAGACTCAGGCTGAGTTCTGATAAAATTAATTTTGCTGTCACAGAAGTAGTGAGATAGGAGAAATCTCCCCTTACTAAATACTTATGTTTCCCTTGAAAACTTTATCTGTCTGATTTCTTGTTAATAAAACATCAAAATAACCTCTTTTACTTAATTCCTTGCAGACAAGGAGAAAATATCATGACAATAAATGAACGTGTTTAATAAATGGATTAATAAGGAAGGTATTATTATATTACTCAAAGAAAATTTGGAAAGATTTATGCTCAATCTTATGAGTAATAAGCAAGTCAAATTTTTACAAATTTAAGGTTGCTTCGGATAGAGGACCTTTGTTTAAAGTGATGTGTTGAAGGCAGAAATTCCATTATTTGATTTTAAAAAGGTAACGTTTGTATTACAGGGAGATGAGATTAATGGCATTTTAGGCATTTTGGGATATTTGAATCCTGCAATATTCTGATGAGTGAATATACAGTTAGCTATATTACACCCTCTTGGCTTACTGGAAAGGGTGACTTTTTTTGTATGCTAACCAAATTAATTAATCAGTTAAATACACGACAAAACTTCGTATAATGATTTATCCCATATTTCCCTACTCTATTTATATGGAATCTGAAACATTTGGCTATTAGTATTTTTCATATTATTGGCACAGAAAGAGACACTACAGAGTGGAATTTAAGATTTGTCAATTGTTTAAGTGCTGGTTCACTCAGTTCTGTGACTAGCAGGGCAAAAGGACCTACAGATCTGCGCCCCAGAAAGAGTAAGGGAAAAGGATAGAGAGATGGGCCCAAAACAAAACAGTGGCAACAATCTGAGGAGAAACTGATTTACTAAATAAGGCATCAAAATGCAAGATAACACACTATAATACAATATAATACTATATAATTAGAATTGGAGATAATAAATCAAATAAAATGGGGTTGTCCAAAAGCTGAAGGTCTTACTTTAATGCTGAGGTGAGATGTGCAGTCAGAATGAACAGCAGGGAGGAGAGCCTGACAATCAAAAACGGAACAAGGGATGATGTCAGATGACCTTGCCAGGGGTTATAGCTCTTCTCTGAATGCAAAGTCCTCTGGGGTATGTAGTTCTTCTACCCTTCTGGTACAGGTACCCAGAACTAGAGCATTAACTCTTTAACTCCCAGTGTACTACGTGATGTTATGATGTAGAATACTGATAAGCAAAAACCATAAAACCATGATAAGATTCAACATTTAGCTACATCTGTAATGGTTTATTGAAACAAAATAGTTATATAAATATATGTACAACATCTTGTTACTATGGACTTTGATAAAATTGTATTTGTAAACTACTGATAGATAGATAAATGATCTCAACATGGAAATTTACATTAAAAAACATTGATGCAAGAAATTGTCCTTTGTACTCCTGTTGACATGAATTATACAGTAGATACGAAGGAAATATTTTTTTTCTACATCTGATTAAACTCAGGGAATTTTGTTTAACGTTGTCTCTTGCCAGCATTGAACATCTCCACAGAAACAGCAGCACCATGCTATTACAGTTAGGTTCCTTAAGCATACAGAAAAATAATTTTTATTACTCCACTTAAAAAACAAAACAGAACAAACCATCAACCAGTGAAAGAAAAAGAAACAAAATGAACAGTCTGGAAAGAAAAGGGTTTTTCAATTTGCATGCAAACTATTTTATTATTTTTCAACTGCCATTTTAAAGTTATTTTCAAAAGATTCTAAAAGACAAAATTCTCAACTAGTATAAGAACAATTCATTGAGTTTAATATCTAAAATTTGAGCAGATAAAACCTTCTTCGGTACATGAATCACTCAGTATTCCTTCACCAAATGCAAAAATATAATTGATTAACTCATTCAGCTTGTGGCATTCAGG
Source organism: Lagopus muta (assembly GCF_023343835.1). NCBI lineage: Eukaryota > Metazoa > Chordata > Aves > Galliformes > Phasianidae > Lagopus > Lagopus muta. The sequence goes on along the minus strand of NC_064472.1, from coordinate 47,468,301 downwards.
ATTGTTATTATCATCCCACTATCACCCAGTAGCTGCCTCGATTTAAACTGCATAAAATTGATGCTGTATTTAAGCCTCTCTCAATACATCCAAGGAGAACAACAATGTCATGAATCTCTGTCATGTTTTTGAACCGTGTTGTGGTAGAAAACTTGTGTTGTAGGTCTATTACTTTAAGTAAGAAATAATTCAAATATTTTTGTATTCATTCTTTCCCCAAAACAGAGATGTATAGAAAAACTTTGCTCAAACTGTTAACTAAACAAACACCTAAGGTTTTTTTTTAAGGTGAATAACTTCACACTTATTTCTACTCTAGTTACTGACATTCATTCTAGCAGCACTACTTCTGGAAACAGAATATATATAGCTAAAAATATAATTATTAGGTACACAATATCTTTTCAAGTGTTATTAATGAGTTCAACTTTACATTAACATTCATTCTTGTTATTATATGTTCCAAATTATTGATTGCAAGGCACTGTTTTGAATTGGACTTCTGTAAAATGAATCTAACTAGCATGTTTATTTTATCATTAATCTTGTTGGTCATTATATCATTTGCTGTTCATTATAGCAAGAGATAAATTGCAGAAATGCTTAATATTGTTAGTTCAGCTTGGTTGCGTCTTTTAGTGACACTAATTCTGCTGAGCAGTTGGGCAAAATCAATGTCTGATGCACAATTTGTATTAAATTATGCTTGTTATATGATTGAATCAACACTATGTGGAGTTTTCTCAAGCTAATTGATCAACTCTTACAAAACAAATTAATATGATACATCAAACTTAAGCTGAACTGTAGACCAGAACAGAACATGAGCATTGAACAAAAGCCAAGCTGTATCAAACGACACAGGTCCAAGTAATCCATTATTTGATTCATGAGACACTAGGAACTCGCAGTTTTCTGTTTAAAAGAAAATATCAAAATACGAGCTTAAAGTAGGATTCATAAGTTGGAAAGCCTATGAATTATACTAAGGAAATTCCCTCAAAATTTTATTTTGTTCAAATGGACTGCCTACATATTATTTATATTTCAGTTTAGTAGAGAAATTCAGACAGCATGAACTCAGCCAGGGATTCAGCTCATTGTCTGCAAGATATTAAACACAAATTGTCTCCTCTTTTACTCTAGCATGTTTAAGTTTGTTCAGATCATTTGTTAATATCAAGGTTTTATGAGTATTGTTATTGATATTCCACATCATAACATCATGTAAAGCACCAGGAATTAAAGAGTTAATGCTCCAGTTCTGTGGACTGCCGATTTTCCAGCTACCTGGTTTTCAGAAGAGAAGAACTACACTCCTCTCAGGATTTTGCATTCAGAGGGAGAGATAGATTACTCACAAGGCCTCACCTTGAGTCCTGTGTTTGGTTTTGGGCACCTCAGTACAGAAAGGACATTGAGGTGCTGGAGCAGGTCCAAAGAAGGGCAACAAGGCTTGGGAAGCGCTTGGAGAATATGCCCTACGAGGAGAGACTGAAGGAACTGGGGATGTTTAGTCTGGGGAAAAGGAGGCTGAGGGGAGACCTTATTGCTCTCTTCCAATATCTGAAAGGTGGTTAGAGGCAAGAGTGGGGTTGGTCTCTTCTCACTGGTGACAGGTGATGGGATGAGGGGAAATGGCCTTGAGTTGTACCAGGAGAGGTTTGGGTTGGATATCAGGAAACACTTCTTTACAGAAAGGGTGGTTAAGCAGTGGAATAGGCTCCGCAGGGAGATAGTTCAGTCACCATCTATGAATGTGCTTAAAAACTATTTGGATGTGGTGCTGAGGGACATGATTTAGCGGAGGGTTGTTAGAGTTAGGTAGTATGGTTAGGTTGTGGTTGAGCTCAATGATCTTTATGGTGCTTTCCGACCTGAGCAATTCTATGATTCAATGATTCTATTCTGTTGTAAAATCTTAACCTAGCACTGTGGCTTAGTTCTTGAGATCAGATGTTGGGTGTATATTGGAGAGTTACTTTAGAGTAACTCTCTAGAGTAAGCTCTATATTTTTTGTTATAATAGTTACATTGAAGCTGATGCGATTTCTATCATGTTAACAGTGACAGATCACTGAATAATGAGATAAAATTGTATTTGCCTAAATTCTTAGCTGAAAGACAAATTTAACAGCACTAATTTTTGTGTCAACCCATGTGTTGTTCAAAATATACACCTGTGTTATGTAGTAAATCAATACATTTTCTCATTAATTCAGCTTTTAAAGGTGAACGTAGAACTAAACATTCTCAATTATTTTTTTACATCATATTGGGTGAATATTCTTTACAATCATTTGCCTACACATTTGAGTTGAGTACCGTTTCAGTCATATTATCCTTAATTATTTGAAATTTTTGTGTTTAGAAAAACAAAACATAGAAGAAACATTCTTCTAATTTCCATATGAAAATCTCCAGAATATTAATTCTACTTTTTATACAAGTAATCTAATACTTTTTTTTTTTTTTCAAAAAATATAGTAGTATGTCTATTTTCTTATATTAAGTCATTTTCAAATGACAAGGTTTGATAATTTTTCTTCCAGATCTGTTGAGAAAAACTTAACTATAATGAATGTCTTTGTGTTTTGCTGATTGACCTCTGCTGCACAAACATATGCTCAGTTTGTTCTTTATTTTCCTCCCTCAGGCAGAGGACTTGTGATTAATATCTCTTGTTGTGTTACCTCAGTTGTTAATGAAAAGCATTGGGTGTTCCTTTCCCTACACATAGTGCAAACTCATACAAAAAATTTCACAGGTGAACTCCTTATGAACACTTCTAATTGCTTTGGAACAGCGACTGAAAATCTCAACTAATTTACCATTCTAATAATGGGTAGTATAAACTGTAATTTTTCATAGTAATTAACTCGTGTCAGCACCATTATTTTTCATTAATTATAAATGAAAATAATGAAAGATCACCCGCAGGAACAGATGTGTGAAATTGTCTCTAAGGTTCTGTTCTGGCTTTTTTTCTTTCCTCCAACAAATTACAGTGAGAATGGGATCCAGCCTTGCAAGAATGCAGGTGGATATGTTAGAATATGTTCAGAAGAGACTGGAATAAAAGGATATTTAATAAAGTTGTTGTCTGTGAAGTCTAATATTTTAATGAAAAATGTGGTTATTACCTGTAAATGAGACAAATAGCTCAAAATTAAAATGATTTTGTATCTTAGAGTTGCAAGAACTTAAGAAAATCAATCTGGCAGTAACATTTAGTGTTTTTTTTTGTTGTTGTTTTTTTGTTTTTTTTTTAATAAATGGAGAAGTCTAATTACATATTTTGAATCTCTACACCACAATTTACCTTCATTAAAGACGAATTCTAAGAAGCTGTGATTTTCTATCTAGTTTATGTGTTCACATTTGCTTTTTTTGTAGGCAGAAGGTGAAGGAAAAATAAAATTGTATATGTTTATGTGTTTTCTCTCTTTTCACATCTTCCACTCATCTCTTACGAGCACAGATTCCAGAATTGAAAATGTAATTCCTATTAGGTTCTGCTGAATTAAAATATTTTTTATTAAAGAATATACATACTTCACTCCTGTATACATTCATCAAAAGCACCTACTCCTCTATATTACTAAATTACTGTGTGAACATCTGCTAAACTATTAGCTTAGTAATGTCTAGTCTTTTTCAGTAAGAATGCTGGAAATGTTTAGGAGATCACCTGGTCCAATTCCCTGGATGAAAGAGTTACAGAAAGAAGTACATTGCTGAGACTCTCATCCAATTGATTTTGAAGCATCTTTAAAGATAGAAATAGCTTATCTCTTGGAAACTTATGCCATTGCTTAACTTATACATTAAAGATAACTTTGTCACTAAAATGACTGACTAATGCAGAAGATATTAATTTGAGTATTTTTAGCAGTAATGAACTGGCTACATTATTAAAGTGTTTCACATCCTCTTGCAAATAAAACAATGCATGAATAATAATAACTTATTGTAGGTGGTTATGTATTTTTTATAATTTGAAAATTTATTTTAAAAATATTTTAACAGCAATTTTGCATATATCTACTGCATACAATTAACTTTATGTTGTACATTCTAGATAAATCACTAAATAGTCTACTTTTAGCATGTTGTAATTACTAAAAAGAAACCTCTCAAGTCTGGTACATCATTACATATATATCTCTATGCATTTATGAACGCATTTGTTCAAATATATTCAGAAACATAAATCTATTGTCATTCATCTTAGAGTCGAAAAGTTACTGAATATACCAGTGGAAAGTCCTTGAAGCCTGGTATTTTATTTCTGAAAGCATTTAGTATTGGAAACCTAAGGTAGAGCGTAAAAGGGACAACTCGTTGACACTAGTTTTCATTTTTGATCTTTAAAAAATTTGGCACAGTGATTTACTGGTACAGAAAATGATAAAACACTACTGAAATCTTAGCCTTACGAATCTAATTTTTTTGCCTGAATTTGATTAAAAGTAAATACTACAAAATATCCATAATATGTAGGTGATTTTACAATATAGAGAATATTTCCTATACACTATTAAATGTAATAATCTATTGGTCATTGAATAGGATACTTTTCTTAATGAACAGTTTTATATAACTGTTTGAAATATAATTCTTCTTTTCCACAATAAGTGTTTCAAATTCATTTCTGTTCTTTTGATGTTATTCTTACTTCAAAGGTTTTGAATAAAAAAATCACATTTGTTGTAATACATGACTAATACCTCAATATTTATTTGAAAATAGTGACAAGATATGTCAAGAATTTTTCATTAAATCTGTGGAGTATTCAACATAAATGAACAGATCTCACAATTTTTCCTGCTCAGATATCACCCTTTTCTGAAGCACCGTGAATCTTACTAAAGTATTCAAGTGAAGAAGAAATCTTTATTCAAAGTTGAAAGTTATTTCAAACACAAAGAAGAATTTTTTTTAGAAATGATCTATTATCTGAAGGAAGAAAAATTTTAAAAAGATAAAGAGTGGCATTAGCATGTCATTATTTGCCTTTCATGTGTGCTATAACTAGGGTTTTTATGCAAGTTTCCAGCATGTTAACGTTTTCTCTCCTAATAGCAGCCAACATGCACATTCGCACTACATTTAAAGGTTTGTTCAGTTTCTCACAACTAATTCCATTTATTAGATATTTTTTGACATGAAATTCTTTCAATCCCCAGTTTCTATGAATGGGAAATGCAAGATACTACTGTAATTCACATAGAAAATAATAGGTTGGTCCATCAAGGTTGGAAAAAACTTCTAAGATCATCTTCTCCAACCATCAGTCCAGACCACCTTGGCCACTAAATCGTTTCTCACAGTGTCACAATAAACACTTTACTTAAAAAGAAACCTTTAGGACTGGTGACTCAATCACCTCTCAGGGCAGCTTGCTCACACACTCATATCCCCCTCTGAGAAAATTTTTTTCCTATATGTAACCTAAAATTCCCCGGATGCAACATGAAACAATTCCTTCTCAACATATCACCAGTCATGTGAAAAAAAAGACTCTACCTCAAACTCATTATAATTTACTGCAATTGTATGGAGCAGTAAGATTTTTCCCTGAGCCCTTCTCTCCTCTAAGCTAAGCAATCCCCATTCCCTCAGTTGCTCCTCATAAGACTTGCACTCCAGACCCTTCACCAACTTCATTGACCTTCTCTGGACCCACTGCAGGACCACATGTTTTTCTGCAGTGAGGAGGTCCAAAATTGAGCATGTAGCAGCCTCACCAGGTCTGAGCACAGAGGAGCAATCACTTCCCTGCTCCTGATGGCAACACTATATCTGGTACAAACCAGGACCCCTTTGATCTTGGTTGCTCCGAGCACACTACTGATTCATGATCATCCAGGTGTCAACAAATAATCCCATATTCTTTCCCTTCACATAGCTTTCCAGCCAGTCTGCCCCAAGCCTTTAGTATTTCATAGGGTTGCTGAGACCAAAGAACAAGGCTGAGCACTTGGTCTTGTTAAAGCCACTATATTTGGACTCAGCTCATCAGTGCCACCTATCCTGATCCCTCTGAAGGGCCTTCCTATCCTCAGGCAGATCAGCAACTTCCTAAAAACTTGGTATCATCCGCAAACTTAGAGAGTGCAGTAAATCCCTTCATCAAGATCGTAAATGGAAATATTAAACTGAGTCAACCCCAGTGCTGTTCCTTGAGAAATACCACTAGAGACTGGTCATAAGCTGGATTTAGCAATATTTGCCACAGCTTTCTGAATCTGGCCACCCAGTCAGTTTTTTTTTTTTTTTTAACCAGTGAAAAGTACATCTCTACAAGTCATGGGCTGTGAGATTCTCCAGAAGAACACTGGGAGACAGAGTCAAATGACAGAGGAATGAGGAAGAAAATTTTGTGAAAGTTCTGGCTTGGTATGAACTGGGGAGGAGGGAATTGCTTGTCACCACAAACTCTGAGGCATTTGGTTCAATAATCATGGTAGTATTCTGCTGAGAGGCTGCACAGTGAAAGATTACCTCTGAGAAGACGTGGACCTCTTCCTTACATATAGAATTTTGTGAACTGTTGTATTAAAAAATGGTTGGAGTGACATTATGTGGTCTTAACACGTGCTTCCTGATCACTATGAAAACAAAAGAATTTTGTTCTTTTTAATCTCTCTGCCCAATCAAGAAAGATTTTTGGTTTCCTTAGTCTTTGGTAATAAAAATTTAAATCCCATTTTAAGAGACAGCAAAGATGTTTTTCGATATGACTTGATCTAACACATAGAGTAAAACAAACCTCTTCATTAAGCAGAAGAGTGTGTAAAATACATTTTTTATGATCAAAACATGGAAAAGAAATTTTACTTTTTACCTTGCTTGAAACAAAATTTCTAACTACAGAAATCTGAAAGGACTGAAAACAAACATAGCAGTAAATATAATTAACTTAAATGTTCGCTTTTAATGACAGATCACTTACAGATAAGAACTAAAGAAAAATATCTTGCTGCCATTTTCAATGTAATACATGAGTTCATATCTTGAGAAGTAAAATACTAAAAAGTAAAATACTACAAAGAATGAACAGCTCTTCATTGTTGGTGTTCTGAAACTGCACGGAACATGTAAAGCTTTCCAAGTCAGTGGAAAGTCTGTAATCACATTGCAAATATTGAATCATTTTTTAACAATTCATGTTTCATACAATAATAATAATAATAATAAGGAGAAACTAGAGATTTGTTGAATTATATACGTCAGAAAGTTTCCCAGTACTTTCTAATTGGTCTTTAATTTTTTTTTACTACTATATTCTATTCTTTCTTTAGTAAACTAATTTTTTGTCCTTAAATATTTGTTTCTTATTATAAACAAAAAATAACCCAGGTGATTCAAATGATATTTCCAATATTCACAGCCAAGTTTTTTTTTTTTTTTTTCAAATTAATTAATTGATAATTTTAGTATCATCTATATAATCCATGATTATAAAATCTAACCTGCCCATTAACTTCTCTCAACACATTTAAAGAGACTTTATAATCCTTATATTGATCATATTTGAATATTTCTATTTCATTACTGGAGTCCATTTAATCAAAAGTCTCCTTTCCAGTTATTTTGAGATATTCTCTATTTTGAAGTACATGTTTAGCTATCCTTTTTTTTATTCCAATTCAAAATTGTAGTAAAATCAAATACTATTGTTTACGGCCAACAGAGAACTCTTCTATTTTTAAGGAGGAATATAAATTATTACTGCATTATTTACTACTATAGTGAAGAACAAAAACATTATATACTGCACCTTGAGTTTTGGAGAGTTACTGTCATGTAAGATTCCTTCTATTTATACAGTTTTAATGGCCAAATGTAACTCAGTATGTCACAGTACTGTGACATACATTTGAAAGGGATTGGTAACATTTTTTTCTAATTTTTAAAATAATTCTGCTTGCTTTATTATATTTATATAAAGTGGCATCCATTATTATCTAATTATTATCTAATATGAGAGAACTCATTCCTACACACTGTGCATTATTAATACATTTGAAAGGTACATATGTTTTCATGGGTTTGATAGACTCACATATCAGGAGAACTATTGCTAAAAAGGTGGAAATAAGTTACACGCTTAAGAGATGTTCTTCCTCTTGGAGCTAAAAAATTAATGCAGTACCTCTAGGTGAAACTTGACATAGAGAAAGAAATATACAATAGAAAGATAGCATGTTTGAAACTTTCAAGAATATGAAAGAACTCACAGGAAAATCTATGACAGATGAAATGGGAATAAATTTATTGCAACTGTTTCTGTTATCAAAAACACCTTACCATCAAAAGTGTTGATAAATTCATCTTTGTATCTTAGGAACTACTAATATTACCAAAATTCTCTTGAACAGGAAACAGATTTTAAAAGACCAACAGTTGGACACTCATGAATAAAAACAAAGAAATAACCAAAACCAAACAAAATGCAACAACAAAACACTAGCAATTGAACAAAGAATTATTCAACTATTTAACCTAAAAAAATCCTACAAAATGGTTATGCTAAAGAAAGTATTTCAAAGATTTCAAAATATTATACAGTGAAATGGTACTTTGTGAAAATGCAGATTATGAAAGGGAGAGACAATTTTCATGAGCTATGAAAATAAAGCTAAATACATAATCATGAAATTAAGGAAATTCTAGTACTTTTGCTAGTGTTTTTATCATAATATGAGAGTATGATCATCACAAGGCATGCAGACTTTTGAGAGGACAATTCTGTACTTGGAGAGACTAAGATGAAAAAAAAAAAAAGCAGAACAGAGATATAATCTGATCTAGGGAACTATAGGAAATTGCAGTCTATTGAGTAGCAGTTTAACAATTTCAAAACTTCAGCATTAAGATATCCGTGCAGGTAAGAGGAAAATAAAAAGACAAAAAAAATAATAAAAAAAAAAAAATAAAAAATAAAAAAAATCCCCAAACCAAGTCCAATAGGAAGGAATAAATACAGTGAAATCCCACTGATCTCAGTAGGCAGTCTTACAATGTTCAGAAGCTAGATATAATACAGGAAAAAAATAATAATCAAGAATTATCTTTATCTTTTTGAAAGCAATTCCTGTGGTGTTTCACTGAATTTCACAATCCTTACAATCCCAACACTCCTAATTCACAACAATCCTATTGCACAGGAAAAATCTATGCACAGGAACTTCTAAACAGATACCTGAATCTTTGTTTAGCATATTAAAAATTTGGAAAAATTTTGGCAACAGCTGACGCCCATAGCTTTATAAAAATGACAACAGTCAAAATTGTCATTTCCGGTGCTTCTTTGTATGTGTAATTAATCCTTAATGTAGGGGTAAGCAGAATGCAGATACATTTGCAGCACTGATGAAACAAAAAATAAATACAGGAAATGGGATAGATTAAACTGACATATAGATACACTGAAGAGCAAAAGATAAAGGAACAGTAGCGAAGATGAGAGCACACACGTCACTGTCTGATGGGCCATTGAATGCTACAAGTTCCCATAAAGAGGAAGATCAAATGAAAATTTACAGCTGGAAAGATAGGAGAAATATGACTATCACTGGAAAATAGTGCACTTACAATTTGACATTTAAGGGATCTTGTGTGTATTAAGTTGCATGAAAGTTGTTACATTATGTTTGATTCTTAAGGGGTCTGAAGAAATATGCAAGACTTGTTTGTAAAGGATGTTCAGTGATAAGGTGAAGGTTGAGGAAAAGGAAGAACCGAGGTAGACTAGGAAGAAAGGTGGGAAAGAATGGGGCCAAAAGGGGTTGATCAATAGCACTACTTAGTAATGTAAATTCCTGTAGACAATCTTCTTATCAAAAGCCACTTCTTTCTCTTTTTTTTTTTTTTTTTTTTCCCTTAGTGAACCTACTGTCTGTCTGGCACAGTTGCAGGTGTCAGGTGTGAGTAACTGCTTGTGTTAAGGTTTCCCCAAGTGCTGATGAATGCACTGTTCTCTGCAAGTCTTTGGAGGTAGTCATGGGTGCTGACAGAATAAATCTGATCTTGATGTTTCTGCTGTGTAAAAGTCAGCCTGTGTGCTTAAATTATTTTTTATTTGGCTATCTCAAAATATTGTGTGGATTTTTTTTTTTTTTTTTTTTTTCCCCAAGAGAAAAATGTTTTACAAAGGTATTTGGATGTAGTACCTGATATATTTCTTGCATTTATGTAGAAGCCTTGCATGGTTTGATATAGAAGAAACAGCAATAAAGAAATGTAGAAAAACATGGAGATACTATTTCAGAATTCATATAGAAAACCATGGAGAGATTATTTCAAGATTCCATAAGTAAAGTATCCATTAGTTGAATCCCCATTAACAGTAAATGTTTCTGAAATCAAACACATTGTTATTCCTTCTACTATTCCTTTTTTTTTTTCAACTGCTTAAGTTCTCTGAAAATTATTGAATTCTGTTAGCTTTTAATTATACACATTTATTGTTGCTGTTTGAGAATCACTCCAAGTTCTAAATGTAGAAACAAACATTTATTTATCACAACATCTGAGTACCTAACCCTGGTTTTCACAAAATAAGAACAATTTTTTTTTTTTTTTACATTATTATTATTATTATTTTTCCCCAGTTCCTTTTGATTCTGGTTGATTGGTCATAGTGCTTTCAGTAGTCTAAGTTTTCATTTCAGTTTCCTTAGTTTTCAAATGAACTATTTGTTTATTGACGCTGTTATACATACCTGTGTGTTTTTCGCTAATGACATTTGCTTTCATTACCTTAATGTCCCCAAGCAGCTCTAAATCCAGAGTCTTCTTAAAATTATTGTTTAAAGTGCATTTTAAATTGCCCAGATCTCATATCTTGTTGTTTAAATGAAGATATGAATGACAGTCCTCAATTGACTTGCATCCCATTTCTCCAAAGCCATCACATTGGACTGCATTAATTTTATCTGCATAAATAATACCAGAAGTAATGAGAAAACAATTAAAAATATATTGGAATAAAAACTAGGAAGAAAGACCTTGTTCAAGTGATTTCATAACAATTATTATAATAACATTCAGGTGGAAATATAGAATAAAATTAATATTTAAATTCAATTCAGTTAATACATAGATGAGTGTTCTATGCCCTTTCTTAGTTACTAGTTTTACCATCAAAGTCATTCTGCCCTGTGATGAGCTGGTCTCCCCATGATTACAGACATCAAAATCTGAGCTCAATTTCTTAACACAGTGCTAAATTACATGCAATTTATTTAGCAGTTACTGTGTAATTAGTGTATCTTAATTTGAGCTATTGAGTTCTGCATGTAAGATTCATAATAGCAAGATCAATTTGCAGGTACCTGATTTCACTAGTAGGATTTTTGTGGAAGATTAAAATAATATTTTTAAATTACCATGATAAAGAGGACTGCAATACTGTTTTAAATTAAAATAAGCACATTCCTTTATACCTTATAGAAATATTTATTAAAAACCAGGGACTTAAGAATGTATAAGTCCCTGGTCAAAAAGAGGAAAACTCATTCAGAAGACACATTTCTGCATGTGTGCACACAAAGGAATGTTCATGTTTGTATCTGCATGTGATTTTCATTAAATAAATTCATTACTTCCTTTTTTTTTTTTTTTTTTTTTTTTTCACTTGGAAGAATAGATGTCTTTGCCAGCAACATACGGTGATGAAAACAACAACAAAATCATGATTACCAAAACACTCCAATAAGCTCAGCTTTGTGTTGATAAGCTTTCTGCCTTTATATAGGCCTACAGGAATGTTTTTTGGTTTGGTTTTTTTTTTGTTTGTTTGTTTTGTTTTTAATTACTCTTTACAGCCTCTATAGCCTTCACAAGCTTCTGTACTGAAGAAAACAAAATGCTTTTAAATGAACCAGCTTCAAAGTAGATAATGGGCTTTGGCGAGAACAGTAATCAATCTGTGCATTTTAACTGTACCTATCACCAGTGGAGTCTCTTTATCAACAGACTTCTCTCTCTTAGGGAAAAAAAGAGAAGATTGGAATGTCAAACCTGAGTAGCCAGCATAGGTTCATTATTTAGTATTGTGTCTTTCCTTTCCAGGGTAGGGAACCAATTTATTTTTACTGAAGTTGAACTCTGAAATTTGATACTTACATGAACTAAGCAACTGATAGAAGCAATTAGCAGGAAAACTGTACAGGCCACAGCAATCTAAAAATGAGAGAACAAAGAAAAGAACTGGGAAGAAAGAAATAAGAAAACAGAAAACAGAAACAAGCAAAATAACGAGTCCACTAAGAAGGCAAGGAAGGAGATTCAGTCCTATATAGATAAATATTTCAATGCAAACAAAAGGATAGACTTTATTACCAGCTGCCTACAGTTAAACTTGCAGAAACATATGGGCCACACCTTAGAATGCCCTTCTGGAGCATCTGCTACAGATGGCCCTCTCAGTATCATCTCAGTGGGTTTTTGCAGAGGAGCCAGGAACATGACAGAAAATTGCAACATGCAGTTAGTTCCCTACTGCCACTTAAAGCATGTGTATACATGAATTGCTTCGTGCATCCAAATGCACTGTGCATCCAGAATAATTTGAAAGGATTCTGTTATCAAAATACTATTTAAGTGTATTATTGTATTAATAACTCCATCTATAAAAAATAAAGAAACTATTCTAAATTTCTCCCATTTGGATTTTGAATGAAGACATTAACTTGATTTATGAATCCAGACTGAATTTTTCTCTTGCTCAGGAAAAAGGACATAACAGAGTTTGACTTAGTGCCCTTTGGGAAAAAAATAGACTTACAAAAAATCATTTTTGAGTCATTTGGATTATTTATTATTGTTATTAAAAGAGTAGAAATTTCTTATAAAATCTATTCAACATTAAGCTAAATCTTAATTTAGCTTAATAAACATATTAAACATAAAGATAAATTAAACAAATCATAAAGCTAACCCAACATCAATACTTCTAGAATAAAGCCACAAAATGTGCAAAACAAAGATCTGTGTATTAGCTCATGGACTTATGAATTATTAAGAGAGATCTAAAGACACAAAACTTAATCACTGAAGGAGAGTAGACTTTTCCTTTAGAGAAGATTACAATGAACATTTTTCTTTTAGTTCCAAACTGCATGGGAAAATAGTACTTTTAGCACTCTTCATAATAACAAACAAACAAACAAATAAAAATATTTCCTAAATTAATGACAGAAATGATAGCAGAAACCTACAAGAACAAAAAGGTAGAAAGAAATCACAAGAAAATCAAACATGATGACTTTTTTCAAGACTTAACACAGGTAAATAGCAGTTAATTTTATTTATTTATTTTTTTTTTATGGTTAGATTTCTGTAAGCCAACACATATTTTCAACAAAAACTGTTGCAGAATGACATCAGTGTAATATCAGATTTTTTTTAGGTATCAAGCAACAATAGCATTACAAGCACCATGCAAATGTACACTGAATAGTAGATAAATCATTACTCCCCAATCTGTGCATGCTCCGTTACAGAAATTAGCTCATACTTTCCCATCAGCAGGTTCCTAGCTTAGAAAAAACAGACCCTGAATCTAATTCATTGCTTTTCACTTTCACCAGGAGAAACTCAATCTCATAAAGTTCCTGATAGCTATCCTGCTAACAGTAGGAAATTATTCAGTTTTTTTAGATAATCAATACATAACAAATATGAAGAAAAGGATATTATAAGATTTAACTGAATTAAATATTGTAAGGGCACAGCCTCTGTTATCAAACTTTTTTTTTTTTTTATGGCTGCAGCAGAAATTTCATTCATTTACAGTGAAATGCTACAGACTACAGGCCTTGTTAGAATTGAGGTTAACAGTTTTGCTGTAGAAAGTGTTGAGGTCTTGATTGCAATGGGTACTGGCTACAGCACAAATAATTCTCTTCTGTACTCATGACTAGCACTTCTATGGAAGAAAAATGTTAAGTGGTGTTCATATCCTTGACATAATATGAAATGAGATTTAGTTAAGCTTCTCTGTGCACAAGAACAACAAAAAAAATTAAAATTAAACATCTTTTCCTTTTCAACTGTAGATCCAGTGAGATGCCTGCACATTAAAAACTCCTGTTAAATAACAGCAAAATCACACATTCCATACTTTTCTCTCAATAAACTTACCTAAAATCCCTTTTTTTCTCTTTCTGCGATCTAAGGCACCTGTCACTTTTCTCAAGACTGAACAGACCCAGTCCTTTCCTCATAGGAGAGATGCTCCAGGCCCTTCACCATCTTCGTGGCTCTCCGCTGGACTCTTTCCAAGAGATCTTTGTCTTTTTTGTACTGGGGAGCCCAGAACTGGACGCAGTACTCCAGATGAGGCCTCACCAGGGCAGAGTAGAGGGGGAGGATCACCTCCCTCAACCTGATGGCCACGCTCTTTTTAATGCATCCCAGGATGCCATTGGCCCTCTTGGCCACAAGGGCACACTGCTGGCTCATGGCCAACCTGTCATCCACCAGGACACCCAGGTCCCTCTCCGCAGAGCTCCCCTCCAGCAGGTCATCCCCCAACCTGTACTGGTGTATGCAATTATTCCTCCCCAGATGCAAGACTCTACATTTGCTTCTGTTAAACCTCATCCGGTTTTTTTCTGCCCAGCTCTCCAGCCTATCCAGGTCTTGCTGAATGGCAACACAGCCTTCAGGCGTGTCAGCCAATCCTCCCAACTTCGTATCATCAGCAAACTTGCTGAGGGTGGCCACTATCCCCTCATCAAGGTCATTGATGAAGATGTTGAACAAGACCGGACCCAGCACAGACCCCTGAGGAACACCGCTAGTTAGAGGCCTCCAACCGGACTCTGCACCACCAACAACGACCCTCTGTGCTCTGCCAGTCAGCAAGTTTTCAACCCACCTCAATGTCCACTCATCTATCCCACACTTCCTCAGCTTTGTTATAAGGATGTTGTGGGGGTCAGTATCAAAAGCCTTGCTGAAATCAAGGTAGACCACATCCACTGCTCTCCCCCTATCCACCCAGCCAGAGACAACGTCATAGAAGGCTATGTCTAGCTCCAATTTATAGGAGGGAGAGGAGGTTCTTTTATTATCTATATACCCGGTGTGAGATTAAGAAACAATGGTTCAAATGTTGGTCCGACCAGTTTATTACAAATCTTAATTAGGGAAATGGGGAAGGGGAGGATGGACACTATTATGATTAGGGTAATGGGGAAGAGAAGGAGAGCGATAGAAAAGATAGAAAAGAAGAAGCAAGGAGTCTTTATAGGCAGCAAGAAGGACATAGTCACCACCATGGATCCAGCGTGGTTCATAGTTCAGTCTTTGATCCTCAGTAGTGGTGGGTCGTCAGGCAGAGTTGTTCTATTGACAACGACGACAACGACCATGGTGATGATGGCCCCTTTTCAATGCTTTCAAAGTGGTTGAGTCAGCTCTTCTTGGAGTGGCAGCTTCTGGCTCTGGGATCTCAGCAGAAACTCCTTTGTTCCCTTCTTCCGGGCCTTGCCAGCAGATAAGAGCAGGGATGCCCATCTGCATCCTGTTTTTCACAGAACATGATGGTATCATTCCCCAATTTTCCCATACCTATCTGGAGCTGTTTAGTCACAGGCCAGATCTTCCACCAGGAAACACTCCTGATCACTCTCTTCCGCTCTTCTACAGAGCAAACAGCTCTGGGGGAAGGGGCTTTCAAACGTTCCCAAAGCGAAATCGATTGTCACATGGTTAGCACCCATCACTTGCCTCCTTAACAAATCGTTCAGAGTCTTATCACAAGAAATACTTCAGGAAGGAAGCTTTGAGCCAAAAAACAAAGAAGGATTCTCACAGGCTACCAGATTGGTCAAGCACGACCTTCCCCTGGTGAATCTCATTTGGAGATATGGCTAGGCAGAAGTATAAACCAGCATATGTTATGACCACCATCGCCATCACAAACTGAACACATCCAAGAAACAAAATTGGAAGTGCAGATAGGAGGAAAACTCGAGACTCAGGTCTCTACAACTGCCTTTTCCCAGGGGCTTCCCATGCTGGAACTTGTTGACAGGTATTCAGAGAAAAGCAAGCCAATCTACAAAAGCTCTAGAAGGAACAGTGGAGGAGAAGAATACCAATGTGCATGGGGCAAAGCAGTCAGCTGAAGTTTATCTAAACCTTGTCTTGAGACATTTCCTTCCTGAACTACTGAAGTTTGGAGTTCCATCTGTCCATGGAGCCTGTATGGATGAACTATACATCCTGTTCTAGCTTTCCCTGTCTTCCTGCTCATGGAGGTTCTAGATGCCCAGGGGTGAGGTTGTGCTGGCTGCTCTGATCCCTGGTTCCCTGGATCTGCCTGCCCTGAGAACTGTAGTGCATAGTAATTCTCTCATTCAGTGATTTAGTAGTAAAAATCAGGAAAGAATAATATGGAATTATCCCATCAGTGTGTGGTGTTTTCACACGGGTGGGCAGCTAAACTCCACCAGGCTGCTCTCTCAGTTCTTCTTGAGAAAGGACAAAAGGAGAAAATACGATGCAAAAAGGCTCATAGGTTGAGATAAGTGTGGAGTCAGCAGTTGCCATCACAGAAGAAACAGTACAGGAAGATTAACGTAATTTGTTACCCACTGATAGCAGACCAGAGCAGTGAGAAATAAAAACAAGATAAAAACCATCTTCTTCTCATCAAGCCTCTTCTAACTCCTCCTCTCTGAACTGCACAGGTGAGTAGGGAATGGAAGCTAAAGTCAGTCCATAAAGCTTTATCTGACACACTTTCCTGGTCACTCTCAGAACCTGCTCAAATGTGAGGTCCTTCCCACAGGATGCCATTCTCCTCCAACTGATCTTGTGTGGACTTCACACAGGAACAAAGCTTGGAGAGCTGCAGGTTCAACTTCTGTGAGAAGGCTGCTCCAGCACTGTCCCCACGAGCAGCAGCTCCCTCAGCCCTCCTGCCATTCCTCCTGGCCCCATCTACCATCACAGTGTGATGTGGTTCATCTGCAGCTGCACAGGGATATCTGCTCCATGCATTGCTCATGGGCTGCAGGGAGACAGACCCTCAAGGTGCTTCTCCTAGACTGTAGAGGCTTCTGCTCCGTGCCTGGAGCAATTCTTGTCCTTCTCGTGCACTGACCTCTGTGCCTGCAAGGCCACCTCTCTCCCATATCTCACTCCCCTCTCCCAGCTGCTGTTGTGAAGCAGCTATTCGCTTTTTAAAATCTGCTGTTCCAGAGCACATCTAGCAGCGCTCCACAGCTCAGCTCTGGTAGCAGTGGATCCCTTATGGAGCAGCTCTGCTCTGACATGGGGCAGTGCTGAGCCCTGTTCCCAAAGCCACACATCCTGCCTGTCCCCACATAATACATTGGGCTACTTCTGGAGAGCTCAATACACTGTGAAAACTGTATTTGATGTCCTCAAAACATGAGGATTTGAAAATAATGATTAAAAATGGCTATCATGGCTAGAAGATGGCTATTTCTCAGTCTTGACACCTCCTATGCTAATAGGAAGATATTAAGAGAGTATCTCCTAGGCATTTTGTGCAGGAAAAAATGTAAACAGCTGCAGCCACATGTCTTTCTTCATCAGACAAAGAAGAATCGAAGTGATTACAGCCCACGGATTTCTTTTTCCTTCTAATTTTATGCCGACATAGCTCGGCATGCTATTCAGATTTCTATTGTTGCAGCATTTTTTCAGTTTTCTGTTTCAGTTTCTCATAATTTTGCTGTAGGGAATGAGGTACAATTAACACTTTGCAGGGCTCTGAAATCACAGTTACTAAAATTTTTCATCATGGATTTTATCTCAGGAAGACATGAGAAAGAAAAAACATCCCTCAATTTCACAAATGTTTAGTGTTCTGCGACATTATCCATGATCTCTTATAGAAATTGTATAGCTAGGAACACAAGAACTTCTTACCTGTTTCTCTGTCTCAAACATGACAGCACAAATCTGTGAATTTTAGATTCAGTCAGTAAACTTCAGGCTCTGAAGCTACATCCAACATTTTAATTGTTGGTATGGATACTGCTATATAATTTATAAAATCATAGAATGGCCTGGGTTGAAAAGGATCATAATGATCATCTAGCTTCAACCGCCTGCTGTGTACAGGGTTGCCAACCACTAGACCAGGCTGCCCAGAGTCACATCCAGCCTGGCCTTGAATGCCTCCAGGGATGGGGCATCCACAACCTCTCTGAGCAACCTGCTCTGAATAAAGGGCTAAGTTGTTATATTGTTAAAATTGTAAAAGTAGTTGAGCACAAACAATGGGAAAGATATGGAGTACATTGTTGCCCGAGGAGCCTGCTGTTTGGTCCAAAGAGCCACATCCTAGAAACCATTCTAGAAACGGAACCAGTTGAAGCTGGAATGCTTCCTCACATTACACTGGGGTCAGAAGTACACTGCGAGGATGATACATGGCCTTCATCCCCATGACCACCAGGGTGATTACCAGGAGGCACCCTGCATGCATAAAAGCATTAGTTAGGGGTGGAATTCAGGTTGTAGAATGGGAATGGAATATTGAAATGAATTTCTAGACATAATTGTAATAACCGCTTCTTATCTTAGAAATACTATGAATATGCATGTATTCCTTCTATAAAGATGTTTACCTGCTTTTGTTGTG
This sequence comes from Lagopus muta, assembly GCF_023343835.1. NCBI lineage: Eukaryota > Metazoa > Chordata > Aves > Galliformes > Phasianidae > Lagopus > Lagopus muta. The sequence continues at coordinate 47,449,658 of NC_064472.1, read as the reverse complement.
CAGGCTAGGAAGTATCTACTCCCCCTGCACCCAGTGTGCATTCAGCACTGAAGAAACTTACCTGCTTTACAACTATTTTGTGGTTATACAGTTTGATTCCGCAAGTCAGTTCCATCACCCTCTATGTGTAAAATAGCTCCTCCTGATGTCTAATCTAAATATCCTCTGTCTTAGTTTAAAACCATTCTTCTTCATCCTATCACTATAATAGTTGTTCCCCCTCCTCTTTTTATGCTTCTTTAAATATTGGAAGGCCACAGTGAGGTCTCTCTGGAGCCTTCTCTTCTTCACGCTAAATAAGCCCAGTTCAGTCAACCTTTCTTCATAGGAGAGGTACTCCAGCCCTCTGATCATCTTAGTGACCCTCCTCTGGACCTGCTCCAAGAGTTCTATGTCTTTTTTGTGCTGGGAGCCCCAGGCCTGGACACAGCAATATAGTAAAATTCAAGCATAGAAACATTAATCAGTTAAAGATATAGTCAGGTATTTCAGATTCCTTAAGTAGTATTGAATTTGTGTTAACTGAAGCTAACAACATTATCTGCCAACACCAACAAGAGTCAAGACTCTGAACTACATTTGTTTTTTTAATTAAGAGAGTATGGTGATATTCAGAGGTGAATACATAATCCTGTGATTATGTATTTCAGGTGTTGCTTTTCCTTAAATTTTTATGCTAAAAGCAGCCGATGAAACCATTGGTGCTACATTCAAGTATTTATTATTTAACTCTTTGGAAATTACTGGTCTTTATTTGTTTCATATTTATACTTAATATATTCAGTTATACTCAGTTTCCTTGCTTAATATTTAGGATAGTGAGAACCAGAAACTTAAGTTACAGTACTTGATTCTTATGTTGCTTGATATTGGTTTCATCTAATGCACACTTAGTATTACAAATGTGATGATAAGAAACAATTTTTTTAATGACAAGTCTTAAGCTCTCAGATATTTCATGTACAGAGAAACTGAAAGCTGGGATGTAAGATATACTAGACAAACTTTTATTTGAATCCACACTTAATCATAAATTGTGAGGAATTTGTTTAGGAAATTGCTTAGTAACATCCCAAATGAAGAAGACCAGTAATTAGACGCTTGAACTCTTAGAATTTAGATCCTTTTTGTTTAATATTCTTCTTATATCTAAGGAAAAATGTTCTATTGCACTCATTCAAAAACAAAAATTCCAGACAAAAGTTTACTTTTCCAAAATAAAAATTGCAAATGTTCTAAAAAGCATCAGATGTTTTTTGAAGAGGGCAAAAGATTTTGTATTTAATGCTACCACTCCAGATGTACTGAGAGGTTTTCTCTGTCTGATATTTTTACCAGAGGGATCACTGGCAAAGAAAAACAAGAGCCAATGCACACAGAAAATTAACTGCATTTGTGATTCAATAGTGAATCACTAGAATATCCATCAAATAATACAAAATGGAAAATTAACTTGTGGTTAATGGATTTTTAAAGCCATGAGCTTTTTTTTTTTTTTTTTTTTTGTTTTTTCTTTTTTCTTTTTTTCCCACGTAAACTTACCAGAACATTCTGATTAGTGAGAGATACATTACTTGTATGACAAGGGGACAACTGACTTTACCATTCAGCTGCTGTGGCCATGTTACGTCTATTTGTACACCATAAGTACAATGATGATGTTGTAAATCTTTACGATAATCTTCTCCAAAATTTTCCACTCTGCATTTATCACAGTTATCTAAGAACCATTAAATTAAATACCACATAATTTACAGATTAGACTGGCTAGCCAATTTCAATAAACTGCTCATGAGGTATTGTTAATATTTATCTTCTGAAGAATTTACGTTTATAACAAAGAATCAGTGGCTAAAGTCAGATCTGCAAAATTCTTGTGTGAGAATGTTTAAAAAAAAAATAAAATCACACTAGGATATTTTAATAAGTTCGCCTGAGCTTTATAACAAAATTTTGTCAGTTATTCAAGCAAGATGTGTGTAAGAGGTAATTAATATTGTTACTTCTGTTGAATGGAACACTGATTCCAGCAATAACTCTGTAATAGTACAAAATAATGCAATAATACAAAAAAATTTCAGTAAAGTAAATAATTATAAATCCACTTAATTACATTATGACTTTTCAGTAAGTACTCTCACTTCTTGAGAAAAAGTGATAGATGCTACTCTTTTAACACTATTGATGGAGGATAGTAATGAAGTAGTTCTGGCTACACTATCTCCATTGTAGAGCTAATAATATCCATATTTTGAAAACATTTGATCAACATCACGCTTATACAGCTACTGTTAAAGTCAATAGGTAAAATTCATAGCTGGCATAATCTCTTTCTGGTGTGGAATCATTTTAATGAAGAAAGAACAGGTATAGTTGGGAGCAAATGAGATCAGCATGATGACATCAATATTATTCTTGATGAGTGGATTAATTTCAGTTATAGTTACCCTTCAATTATGTATAATTACTGCCATTCAGTTGCTTGAACTGAAACAACTAATATCATTTGAGATCCCTGTTGACATCCTGCCTGGATGTCATGATAGCTAAAAAAAAAAAAGTGTAATCACATCCATGTAAATGACTGATATTTCAGAATGTGTATGTGATGGTAACTGAAGACCACTCAGGAAGGTTTATTGAAACAGAGAACATGGGCAAAAATGTACATTTTCGTAAATGTCATTCTCAGCCAGTAGGGATAGATAGACTTATTGACAATCAGCTATAGTCTGAAAGGACACCAGCTAGTAATGTAGAATTATCCAAACACATCTAACTGAAACGTGATTGAAGTAGATAATCTGGTTGGCTCCTGTTGGGAGAAATTGATTGTAATTTTCTTTTTATCTTTTCAAAGAGCATTTAACGATGAAGAAAGAAGCAGTTTAAACTGGAAATTAATGAAAGGGCTCCAATTTGCTTAGCTGGCTATATACACAAGCTTCTTGCAAAGTATCTGTTGTATCTATTTGGATTTCTCGACAATCTAAGAGCTGCTAACACTTGAAGGCCAAAAAGCTTTTAAAAACATCGTGATTATAGAGTGTTTATTCAAGAAAGCCATAGTAAGATTATGGTTGAAATTTTCCACAAGTTTTATTTTATCCTAAAACTTGTTTTATTTATTTATAATGGGAGAGTAATTATGGTCTTAATTCCCTCTTAATAAAAGTAATAGCTTTATAGACTATACTGATCCAATTACCCCTGACTTTGAGCTGAGAGAATAAAACATTTTAACTGGTATGTAGCAGATAAAAATTAATATTTGAAACACTGGTTCTTAGCATTCCTTCCTACCAACCACAACTTTGAAATTTCCATTATCATCTCTACTGAAAATTTTGTAACGTGTACTTGCCAAGGTACTTCATAAAGCATTTGCTGAACAAACTGTAAGCAGCTTGATATGTAAAGAAAATGTTGAGTTCCTCAACAATACTGAATTCATGACTAATCATCTTCCTAATCACTTGGGAAGCAAAGATAACCCTAAACCAATGAAAATATTTAGTTAATCCACACAAGCTTCAAGTTGTTTCAAAGTTTTCAAAATGTTTCAAAGAAGTTTCAAAATCATAAGTTGACCTGAGTGCATAACTAGTAATTTTGAAAGGTTTCAAAGGTATGGGTTTATGATTATTCAATATGAAGTCTAAAGTACAATTTTTTACAAAGAGGTAAACAATTTGATGTTCATGAAGAAACTATAGGCCTCTTGCAGAATATGGTGAAAAGAGCTGTTTTGGTAAATTTCATTTTCAGATGATTTTAAAATTCCTAGTATTTATGCATTGCTTATCCTGGTGGATAATACAGGCCATGAGATTTCTCATCAGAAATAGTTACATATTACTCAAAGATGTTACTATGTAAATGTATTAATAAAACGTATCCCATCAGATAAGAATAGTACCTGTTCCATAAAGTTCTTTTTTTTGGTAGAAAAGCTTTAATGCACTGCTTCTGTAAGTGTCATTAATGTGTAAGCAAATACCAGTAGTGTCAGTAGATATAACAGCACTTAAGTATTATGAAGATGAAGATAATTTCATATGTTCATATTTACAATGTAATGTCTGTATTACATTTAATACACATTGAATTTAATCAGCATTTTACATTAATACATTTATTTCTGAATCCAGGACATAATGTAAGGCTCTCCTTAAAAGGTCCTCATTTGCTTTCGTGTACTTCCAAACTGAAAAGAATCACAGAATCATAGGGGTCTTAAGGGATTTCTGGAGATCATTTAGTCCAAACTCACTTCTAAATCAGGTTCGCTGCAGCACGTTGCAGAGGAAAGCGTCCACAAGCTTTTGGAATATCTCAAAGAAGGAAACTCTACAACAGCTCTGGGCAATTTGTTATAGTGCTCTGTAATCTTCAACACAAAGAAGACAGAAATTTCTGTGATCCAGTTTATGCCAGTTGCCCCTTGCAATGTCACTGGGCACCACTGAAATAGTCTGCTCCCACACACTTGACAGTCACTCTTTAGACATTTACAAGCATTATTAAGGTCCCTCCTCAGTCTTCTCCAGGCTAAACACTACCAGAGTTCTCAGTCTTCATTCATGCAAGAGATTTCCCACCCCAGTCATCTTTGTAGCCCCCTGCAGGACTCTCCTTTCTATCTTTCTTAAAATCAGGAGTTCAGAATGAAATATAGTACTCAAAGAGTGACAGAATCACAGAATAGTCAGCGTTGGAAGGGACCTCAACGATCATGAATCTCCAACCCCCTTTGCCACACGCAGGGACACCAACCTCCACATTCAGTGCTAGACCAGGCTGCCCAGGGCCCCATCCTATCTGGCTTTGAACACCTCCAGGGACGGGGCATCCACAAACTCTCTGAGCAGCCTGTTCCAGCACCTCACCACTCTCTCTGTAAAGAACTTCCCCCTGACATCCAGCCTAAATCTCCCCTCCGTCAACTTAAAACCATTTCCCCTTGTCCTGCACTTATCAACCCTTTCAAAGAGTTGATTCCCCTCCTCTCTATAGGCTCCCTTTAGGTATTGGAAGGCTGCAATTAAGTAATCCCGCAGCCTTCTTTTCTCCAGCCTGAACAAGCCCAGCTCTCTCAGCTTGTCTTCATAGGGGAGGTGCTTCAGTCCCCTGATCATCTCTGTGGCCCTCCTCTGGACCCTCTCCAACAGCTCTCTGTCTTTCTTGTACTGGGGCTCCACACTTGGATGCAGTATTCCAGATGGGGCTTCACAAGAGCAGAGTAGGGAGGGACAATCACCTCCATGTCCTTGCTGGCCACCTCTCTTCTGATGGAGCCCAGGATACCATTTGCCTTCCGAGTCACAAGAGCACACTGCTGGTTCATGTTAAGTTTTTCATCTATCAAGATCCTCAGGTCCTTTTCCACAGAGCTGCTCTCAAGGACAACTCCTTCCAGTTTGTAAGGATGCCTGGGATTCCTCAAGCCCAAGTGCAAAACTCTGCACTTTGCCACGTTGAACCTCATCAGATTCACCTGGGCCCACCTTTCTAGCCTCTCGAGGTCTCTCTGAATGGCATCCCTTCCTTCAACCATGTCAATTGCACCACTCAGCTTGTGCACTCTACTCCAGATGTGCAGTTACCAGTAGATTAGAGAGGGAAGATCACTTCTCTCTACCTGCAGGCCATGTGTTTAGATTTAATATACCCCAGGATGCAATTGGCCTTCAGTCTACAAGGGCACACTGTTGGCTCACGGTCAACATCTTGTTCACTGGGAGGTCCTTCTCCAGATCCTCCTCTGCAGAACTCTGCAGAACTACTGCATCTGATGTTTGCCACCTTTAATTATAGAACAATCTTTCTTCAACTGACTACAAAATAGCATTACAGTCAAATACAATCATTTCTGTGTTTGTTTTTTTAAATAGCATTCCTTATGTCAAATAAGATAACGTTGTTAAATGGTTAGATGAGGTTTAAATTCAGATGGTACCCCTTGTATGTAGCCCAAACTAACATAGTTCATCATGACATTTTCAAATAGCTCTATGCTGCACCATGTTGTTGAAAGAAGTATTGTGAATAATTCAGAAGGTCGAGGAAGTACATCCTGTGAATTCAAGTTGTCACTTTCCAACCTCTTTACTACAGAGAATAGACTTAGTTTTTCATTCAAAACAGTGTGAAAATAAAAGTGAAAATAGTATAATTAAATTTTTCTGCTTGTACATGTGCTGTCTAAGCTGGGTCAAATTGATCATCTTCTTTCAGTAGCAAGTCATATTCAGATTTGAATGACACAGGGTAATCATTTCAAGCAAGACAGTTTGAACAGATCTTTCACTGTCAGCTGACTTAAACCTATTTTCTAATTATGGCTTATTGTCCTTAGGGATTAATGGCAATTTAAACTGAAGCTCCAGCATCTATTTCAGAGAAATTTTTAAAATGAAGTATATTCACTTTCAATATGTGGAACATGCGGAGAATAATCCCACCAAATTGATATTATTACAGGAAGACTCAGCCTGAAGTGTATATGACCAAGAAACTATGGACATGTCTCAGCTTAAATATATTGCAATGCGGTTTTGAATGTGCTTTTCTTTCCTCTCTGAAAAACGCTTTTAAATTTGTACCTGAAAACTTCAAGCTTTATGTCAGTTCTCAGTATACTGTTTCTTATCCTCTTTTTTTTTCAATTTCAAAATGCAGATATACACATGCAAACACTGCAATTTATATTAAAATATAAGTTTTCTGATTTGCCAGAGTTCTAATTTCCCACAGTTCTTCAGATTCTTTACAAGATTATTTAGGCAGCGGCTTCATGGGAGTAATTAGATAGAACATCAAGAACTAGTCAATAAATTATTCAGAAAAAAACTGACTGTAACTGTTTTTTATATTATGCATTGTTTTGTTTTGTTTTGTTTTGTTTTTGCTTCCTGTTACTAATTTCAGTCATTACTATCTCTCATTAATACACTGGCAATCCTCATTTTCATCCTTTCCCCTCCTCTTCTCATAATAGTACACTAAACACTTCCAAAATTGTTGTTTATCATTTTGATACACATATTTTTAGAAACAGCACTGATTTTTTTCAGTAGAATGTATCATCTGAGAAGTTTAATAAGAATGCTGACTCTGTATTTAAGGTGTTTACATTAGAGGAGTATCAAGCTTAATTCTCCTTGTTTGAATGAGATTGCACTTCTATATTGCTTTAAAATTCATTCTACTTCTGCTAGAGGGCATCCTGTTAAAATCAAACTTCTCTTTCATCTGTGACATACAGTGACAGGTAAGAATACAGTTCATACAGATAAATGATTACAATTCAATCCCTAATCTGAATGCTATGTGTTCTTGTAGATTAAATGTGAAGAAATTGTAAGATCCCGTGACACAGAAAATCTTGGAAGAAAACAAAAAAAAATTTGACTGCGATAAATGTATTACGATGCTGTGCTAACAATTTATTTGTGGCCTCAATTTTCTCTGCCAAAATAACAAGATGTGTGAATACACTTATGATGGAAATTTCAGAGTAACTATCACTTTGATCTTAACTGGGAGAAGTCACTTCATAAAGTTGGTAAATACTGTTAATTGCTTTTCTTTCCTTTCTGTGTTTCTCCACAAATACCAGAGGTAGTGGCTAATGTGTAAGTAAAAGTTACAGCCCTCTATACCTCTGTTTGGACATCTGGAATGAAAGCCTTTGAAATAGAGCCCAAATACGCACAACTGAACTAAGGGGCTCACTGGCACAAACTCTTACAATGAACATAGTCTCACTATGCTCTGTCTTTTCAACATTGCAGTTCTGTCTTCAGAATATCATTCCATGCGACAATTGAACTTCACAGATGATAACTTTCATTTCTTATGCAAAAAAGAATTTGGAAGTCTAAAATGGTGGCAAAAGCCTTTTAAAACCAAGTATAACTACTTTTATTTTTACAAATGTGCTGGAAATATAATGATTTACTTTAGCTGCAGTAGAAAGAGTTAAGTACATAACTAAAATAAATAACTAAATTGCCTCTTAAAAGTTATTTGCTGGGGCTATATTCAAGAAGAGATCACAAGGTAGGGTAGAGAATTTCTGTAAAATGGCAATGAGTTTTAATGCTTCTAAATCTCAGTCCAGTGGATAATTCTTAAAACTACTGTTAACAAAGAGAGTAAATCATCAAAGAAGAAAAATGCAGTATTTTTCTTGGATTTTACAGAAACATAAATTTCCTCAGCAAGTAAAATAACTATTTAACCTTCCATACTAAATTTTTTTTGCTATTACCACTCCTTTCATTTTTTCCTGGTACTAAAATATAAGGAAGCCAAGATCAAATAATGTTTATCTGTATAAAAGCATGTTAAAATATTACTGATATATGATACAGTAATGGCTAGAAATGCTGCAGTTGAAAATATATGTATGTTAAATACATTGAAAATAAATTATAGAAATAGGAAATATATTTTCATTTTATCACTTTTATTTTATTCATCATTATACATATGAGTTTGGGTGTTTGAGCACTGTACTATAATGCAGGTAACAGAGACTGCAATAAATAATCTAATATATAGAGAGCATTTTCACATTTTCCATTAGATATTTCCATTTTTTATTCTTTTTTAAATCTTTGAAGTGTTTTCTCCAGGTTAATATGCAGACATGGAACAACTGATAAACATATGCATAACTCTGTTACCTTTAATTGGAAATTTACTACAGTGAGGGGGAAAAAATAATTAGAAGAACTTCAAAGTAATTTACAGTATTGTTGCTTCAGTTCAATATGTATTTTACTTTCTTCTGACTCTTATTTTAGCAGGGTATTATATGGAAGCCCACAATGTAAGAACTTCCATGCATAAAATCCAGAAGAAGTAAGTTTGCAGACAACACCAAGGTGGGAGGAAGTGTTGATCTGCTTGAGGGGAGAAAGGCACTAAAGAGGGACCTGGACAGACTGGATCAATGGGCGAGGGTACTGCATTTTGGTCACAACAACCCCAGGCAACCCTACAGGCTTGGGGAGGACTGATTAGAAACCTGCTTGATGGAAAGGGACCTTGGTGTACTGATGGCCAGTTGGTTGAATATGAGCCAGCAGTGTGCCTAGGTGGCCAAGAAGGCCAATGGCATTCTGACTTGTACCAGGAATGGAATGGTGAGCAGGACTAGGGAAGTCATCCTGCCCCTGTATGCAGCACTGATGAGGCTTGACCTTGAGTACTGTGTTCAGTTGGTGACTAGTCACAAGTGGCGTCCCCCAGGACTCAGTACTGGGGCTGCTTCTATTCAACAACTTTATTAATGGTCTTGATGAGGGGATTGAGTGCACCCTCAGTAAGTTTGCAGTTGACACTACGTTGGGGGTTGACCTGGATTGATGGGCCAAGGTAAACTGAATGAGTTTCAATAGGGACAAGTGTTGGGTCCTGCATTTTGGTCACAACAACCCCAGGCAACCCTACAGGCTTGGGGAGAGTGGCTGGAAAGCTGTTTGACAGAAAGGGACCTTGGTGTACTGATGAACAATCGGCTGAATATGAGCCAGCAATATGCCCAGGTGGCCAAGAAGGCCAATGGCATCCTGGCTTGTATCAGGAATGGTGTGGTGAGCAGGACTAGGAGGGTAATCCTTCCCTGTGCTTGGCATTGATGAGGCCTCACCTGAAGTACTGTGTTCAGTTTTGGGCACCTCAGTACAGAAAGGACATTGAGGTGCTGGAGCAGGTCCAAAGAAGGGCAACAAGGCATGGGAAGCGCTTGGAGAATATGCCCTACGAGGAGAGACTGAAGGAACTGGGGATGTTTAGTCTGGGGAAAAGGAGGCTGAGGGGAGACCTTATTGCTCTCTTCCAATATCTGAAAGGTGGTTAGAGGCAAGAGTGGGGTTGGTCTCTTCTCACTGGTGACAGGTGACGGGATGAGGGGAAATGGCCTTGAGTTGTACCAGGAGAGGTTTGGGTTGGATATCAGGAAACACTTCTTTACAGAAAGGGTGGTTAAGCAGTGGAATAGGCTCCGCAGGGAGATAGTTCAGTCACCATCTATGAATGTGCTTAAAAACTATTTGGATGTGGTGCTGAGGGACATGATTTAGCGGAGGGTTGTTAGAGTTAGGTAGTATGGTTAGGTTGTGGTTGAGCTCAATGATCTTTATGGTGCTTTCCGACCTGAGCAATTCTATGATTCAATGATTCTTACATAGCAGAAACTTCTACCTAACTTTGTCCCTTCAAAATATACAAATTATTTTATTTACTATAAGATTTTTATTTTGTCTCCAGAAAACAATTTTGTATAGGGAAATCTGAAAATTTATGTGCAACGTAAAAGAAAAGCCACCCAACATTAAATGTGATATTTACAAGACTGTATGAAAATCCATCTCTGAAAGTAATAAGTAGAATCACGCACATTGATAAGGTAGAGATTAATTTCCTAGAGATTGTGAGATAATAAAAAATAGAGGTCTTTCCAGAAGAGTTCTTCCATTCATGAAGAAACCAAATTACTTCTGACAGGATCTTGGAGATATCAAGCAAACCATTCATAGCTAGGCCCATAGTCATACACAGAAGGAAGAATGGAACTTGGTGGTCAAGTTGGTGGCTCAAGTGGCCACACAGCACTCCTTCCTGGAAAGCAGATTAGGTTGCAGAGATGCTCTCCTTTCAGTGGCCAGCCCTTACATGAGTCCAAGGTGGCTACTCCCTGGGTCCATCGAGTCAGGTCACAAGGGGAGCACAGATGCCAAAAACTTACCTGTGCTCCATAGGTCTGCCACGTGCCTTCACCAGGTGCTCAGTCACCAGCTCAAAACATGACCCAATATATCCCTATAAGAGTCTTTGCAAAACATTTCAATAAATGTTCCAGATGCCTTCATCTTTTTTTTTCTTTGAAAATAGTATGAGGAGAAAATTAGAGAATATCTGTGTTAACAAAAGAAGAATGCAATTGCCTAATTGTTATTCAATTTTGTTTCACACAGTCCTATTAATATGTTGGAGTTTTGACCTGATGAATTTCTTCCACGTCTGTGAAATCATTATTTAAGTATTATTTAAATATTTAAATATTTCAACACAAAAACATATCTACACTGTGATTTTGGTAGGTAGATGGTTTTTCATCAGGTTTTTGAAGCATGACTATTACATAGTTTTTCTCTTTCAATCAAGGATAGTATCTGAATCTAGTTCACTGTCAGTAAAAATCTTTTGGAACAATAAATCATCAGAGATATTAATCCCACTGGTAACTGGATTTTAAGATGTTTTTCTATAACTGTAATCTAGCTTTTCTTATGAAAAAACACTCCTATGATAATTTATATGCATGTGTAGAAATGAATCACTGGAATGACATCAGTAATATGTTCATTGGGTAGGAAGAGAAACTTTGCACTCATTCCTATAGATGTCTGTGAGCTTTGCCTTTCATCCTGCAGTTTCTGAGCAGCTTCGTTTGCTTTTCATTTTTTTCTTGCCTAAATAGTTTCAAGTTTTTCTGCAAGCTATCATATTTGTAAACACTTTTGATGTTTTTCTAAGTTAATATTCCTTTCTTAAGATAAATCAGGACAGAAAATACAATATGGAGAATTTCTTTCCTTCTTTAAATCTTCCTATGAATTTTCACTAAGTCAGAGACTGCACATTATTTTTTTCTAACCATTTACACATGTCCATTGTTAAGAGTCTGCGTACAATGCGTAAGATGATTTGACTGACTTAAAAGATTTATAAACAAAGTTTTCTCCCTTTTCTCAACAATTAATATTCTGTGTTTTATAAATATTGTAATTGAGAAGTACTATTAGGAGTGTCTATATATCTTCTAAGACAAAGTATTCAATATATTTGTTTGCTGTTTCTTTTAATTATTAGAAACATTTCAAAAAATTACATGTGGCTTCTTATAGGCAAGTTTGGGATATTTCTTACTTCTGAAGTGATTTACCTGTGTATCAGAAGGAATATCATAGAACCCTCTGTTTATACACATATACAAAAACGTAACAAATATTGTCATATTTGAGATGTTTCTATATGCAAGATACCTAACAATAAAAAGCAACTGATTCAAACTCAATATGGTTTTAATCATTATGCTCTAATACTTATTTTACTAACATTTTATCTCCATCCTATTAATCTCCATATTTTGATTACCAAGACTCCCCTTTCATTAAATACTATTCTGTTCTAATATCTATACTCTTCAGTTCAATCACTGATTATGTTTACACTGCAATCATTGTACAGCCCACAAAATTATGAATGTAAAGTGTCTCAGTGACCCTTGACATCATAGTTTCTTCTGGGCTAATAAAAACACAGTTAATATCTGCTCCAACTGCATAAACAAACAAAAAAACCACTTTGCTTAAAGTATCACCAGAAAACACATTCAAATACTACACTTGACTGTTACTTTCATAGCACAGGCTATGAAAGGACCAGTTAGCATCTTCTTTAGGATTTTCTCTTGTACCACAAAAATTACCAGCTGATGGCATGTAGTTAAATGCAGCAGCAGCAGTTACAGAGGCTTTGAATTTGTGCACAAATATTTTGCATCATTCAAATTACTAGAGATCACATACTTATCTCTAGTAATATTCAAATTGTAAACATTTTGGAATAATGAAACTAGTCTGAAACTGAAAGAGGACTATAAGCATGATTTTTGAAATAATCTTTAAGTATCTATTGTCTCCCAGTAAATATAAATGGTATCAAAATAAAGGTTAAGAAGTCACTCACTTTAGGCTGCTATATTGTAGAAGGAGCCTCCAGGAATTTTATCATTTTAGCATTTATTAATTTAAATACCACTGCTATGTATCACTGTACTTTACTGCTGTTGAATGAACCATACTACCAGAAGAACTATAAGACAACTTGTACACTTCACGCTCACACTTTATTTTATACAAAGTATGATTCCAAGAAGATAAAAATCTTAAAACATTCTCTTCATGCATCCCAGAACTCTAATATTTCTCAGAAGAGCATAACAGATACCTATCCCAGTGTTTTAAACAAGAGTTCTTTCCTAGAATTGCATAAAAATAGTATTGTTTATTTCTCTTATATACTGATATATAAAAGAAGACTATTTAGAAAAGGAATATCACAAATGCAGACCTCATGTGGGACATCCAGAGTTGGTAGATCCAGGATATTGGCATATAAGAGTGGCTCACAATGTAGTATATCCTGAATATAGGAAGATACTAAATAAGCTTCAGCTCAGTCACAGTATTTTTATCATTCATCAACTGATTTTTAAAATGTACTCTGTTTAGTTTTGGGTCCCACACTACAAGAATACTCTTTGCTGGGTAAAGAACTGTCTGCAGGGCCAGGGCCAGATTGTGGTGGTGAATAGAGTTAAATCCAGCTGGTGACCAGTCATGAATGGCGTAAGCCAGGGATTGGTACTGGGGCCTGTCCTGTTCAAGGTCTTTATTGACGAGCTAGTTGAGGGGATAGAGGCCACCTTCAGTGGCCTTCAGTGAGTTTGCAGATGACACCAGCTGCCAGAAAGTGCTGATATGCCTCAGAGTAGAATGGTCCTTCAGAGGGACCTGGACAGGCTGAATCATTGGTCTGAGGCAGATGGGATGAAGTTCAGAAAGACCAAGACCCACGTCCTGCATTTTGGCTATAACAACTCCTGGCAATGCTACAAGCTTGGGGTAGAGTGACTGGAAGAATGTGCGGAATAAATGGACATGGAGGTGTCAGTTGGCACTTGGCTGTCGGTTGGTGCTTGGCTAAACATGAGCCAGCAGTTTGCCCAGGTGGCCTAGAAGGTCAATGGCATCCTGGCTTATACCAGAAATAGTGTTGCAACATCAGCCCTCTGTGTTCATCTCTGGTGAGGCCACACCTTGAGTAGTGCATTCAGTTTTGGACCCCTCACTACAAGAAATATGTCAAGGCTCCGGTTTGTTTAGAGAAGGGCAATGAAACTGGTGAGAAAACTGGAGCACAAGTTTTGTGATGAGCAGCTGAGGGAAGTCTGGAAAAGAAAAGACTCAGAGGAGATCTTATTGCTTTCTACAACTATCCGAAAGAAGGTCATGGTGATCTGAAGGTTGGCATCTTCTTCCGCATAACTAATGGTAGGCCTAGACGGATTGGCTTCAAATTGTGCTAGAGGAGATTCAGGTTGAGCATCTGGAAAAATTTCTTCTCTGAAAGTGTACAAGAACTGGAATAGGTTGGCAAAGGAAGTGGCTAAATCACAACCTCTCGAGGTGTTCAATATTTAGATGTTGTACTAAAGAACATAGTTTAGTGGGAAAACATTGTTAAGTGGTTTGTTGAACTGGATGATCTTGGAGAGCTTATTCGACCCTGATGATTCTATGATTCTGTGATTCTAATAAAGAAACTGAGGTTCTGGAGTCTATCCAAAGAAGGTCAATGAATCTGTAAAGGATCAGGAGAACAAGTCTTAGGGGGAGTGGCTGAGGGAGCTTGCATTTTTCAGACTGGAGAAAAGGAGGTTCAGAGGAAGTCTTATTCCTCCTTACAATGACCTGAAAGGAGATTGTAGTGAGGTGGGTGTGGAGGTTGACCACTTATCCCAGCAAACAGTGATAGGGTGAGAGGGAATGGCCTTGTTCCTTCTCACTGTTGTGCTGGGGATGTTCAGGTTGCATATTAGGAAGGATTTCTTCTCAGAAGGAGTGATGAGATATTGAAACAGGATGCCCAGGGAGATGGTGGAGTTGCTGTACCTGGAGATCTTTAAAGAAAGTATATTTCACAGAATCATAGAATCAAAGAATTGTAGGGGTTGGAAGGGACCTCCAGAGATCATCAAGTCTAACCCCCACACCTATAGATGTAGTACTTAACGAATATGGTCTAGTGGGCAATATTGTTTGTAGGTGGATGGTTGGATTAGATAATCTTAGAAGTCTTTTCTAACCTTAACAATTCTATGATTTCTAATAAAAGGTGTCTCGAGTAAGAAAGAAAAAAAGTGAAACTTTAAATTGTTTAATATCTTAGGAGAATTTCCAACAGGATGAAAATATCATCTTTGAGATTAAAACAGTTAAAAGACCTGATCACTTTTACAGAAAAGAACATGGATTATAAAATCAAGTTTTTGAGCAAGAAATGTGTGCAAGGTCTTCCTTTATAAGCTAGATTAGTTCATTCTCTTAATATTGTCTCACTACAAATGTTTCGACAGTTTCAGTTTGATTGTGGTCTAGGTACTGCTGTATTAATGCAATTCTTTCTCAATTAATCATTAATGTAAGATGAATATTTTTGCAAAAGAAAAAACACGTTGTCAAAGTTTACTGATTTGGAATGAATAACTGAGAAATAACTTCATATTTGTGAACATTATTTTAATTATCTTATCTTATAACTTCTGTCCTTTGTGTGACATTTTATTATCACAATAACTATAACCCCCTGAATGGTTATTTATATTTTCACAATATTATTACCGTTATCACTGCCTTCAAAATGCACTGGTCAAAAATACAAATAAAACAAAATAGTAGAAAATAAAGACCCATATAGTAAATTCAAGAGCATAGAATGTTCATGAAATGAACTATGAGGTACCTGAGAGGTGTTCTGGGAGAAGTGGCAGAGTTTGTAGGTTACTTGTGTACTAATTGTAATCAAAATATAAAATATCATTGACTGAATATGTCCTGCTCTCGTAGCATTAATTGCTTGCTTATGTATTTGCACTTTATTTTAACAGTCTGAAGATTTGCCTGGTTTGATGAGCACCACTTTGAAACATTGAGCTGAACCTTAAAAAACAAATGAGAAGTAACTACAAAATGTTTTTAATCATGTCAACTTTTTAGGGGATGTCATAAATTTATTTATTAATTTATTTGTTTATTTATTTAGTTATTGTAACTTAAACCTTGGTATATTGTCATGAAGATTTTTACATGAATGAAATTCATGATTTTTCAAGGAGGAAAGGGGTTTCCTCATTTGGGCCAAAGTGCCAAAGAGTTTGCACAATTCTTTCCCCACTTACATTAATGTAGCAGTTGTACGTTATTTCTAGTGTATCAACCATTTATATGGTTATATAATAGTTTTATGATTTCAGCCAGCTCTATAGATAGTTTATATATACCTTCAGTACAGAATTTCAGGTACAAAATTAACCCCCAAAATTTCAGATTTGTGAAAATGTTGCACTATGTTTGTAATACTAATAGACATATCGTAGACATGAAGGGACCATTTGAACACTGAATATGTTTAATGTATATTACATTGTGTCAAGCCTACCTCATTCTTCTTCTCAAGAATTGTATAGTAGAATGATCTAGGTGAGCAAGTATACTGATTGATGATGATTTTTAGGCTGAAAATAGCACTGTCTGGAGCCAAAACAAACACAGAAATAAAATGTGCAATTGGAGTTCATACAATTTACAAGGAGAGTGGTTAGGCCCTGGAACGGGCTGCCCAGGGAGGTTGTGGATGCCCCGTCCTTGGACGTGTTCAAGGCCAGGTTGGACGGGGTCCTGGGCAACCTGATCTGAATGTGTATGTTTGGTGGCCCAGCTAGGCAGGGGGGTTGGAACTACATGATCCTTGAGGTCCCTTCCAACCCGGGTGATTCTGTGATTCTGTGATTCTGTGATTCATCGTTGCAAATCAAAAAGATCAAACTACCGTCTATGTAAGAGCAAGTTTTGCAAAGTCAATCTGTTAAGACAGAAACTGAAGATGATCTTTCCTTCCATGCCAAATAAGCTCTGATTCAGAAGTGTTCCAGATGGGCAGTGATCTACTTTCACTTACAAAATTGTAGCACAGAAAGACAACACTTGTTCAATGAGATGATAGCTAAAAGAGAGGTAAAATACAGAAGATGGAAGTATCACCAGATAATTGGTATAGCTGAAGATCTCAAACAGTAATCAGAATCTAATACTTTCACTAACTTATCTGCTGGAATTGTATAATTTATTATCTCACTCATCAGATTGAGATTTGTCTTATGTTCTCTTGGTCTAAATATAATAACAAGAATAATTTCATTTCTGATGCATATTATTTTTAGATATTAATGTATTGTGTTAATTGTCCAGCTCAAAGTCTACATCTTTTTTCTTTTTATTTTTTTCCACAAAAATAAAATCCCTTAAAGACTGTAGGCAATTGTTTCAAAAAAAGCAACCCTGATCCACTCACCAAAACAACAAATACCTGTAAATGATTACATAAATGCAATCAGCTTTCACATTTTACATTATGTGCTATGTGTTATGTAGCACTTTACTGTGTGTGTGAATCAGTGTTTGCACTTGGTAATTGAGTCAAATAACTGAGTTCATATAGTACTTTAGACTTCATACCTAACAAGAAGGTTAGAACAGTCACATACATAACAACTCAGAAATTAGCAACTTATAAATAATAAGAACTTGTGAAGTTAGCTCCAAATTGATGAAAAGAGAGCATTTCTGAAAATTAGTGCATTTTCAGAGTGACGTAACTTAACCCTTGCAAAATAACCCTGGGCATCAACAGATAAATTTACCATTAGAAACTGGAATTTTCCAGCTAAGTTCTTTAAATCCAGGATAGTCTGAGACTTCAGTTTGATCAGTTACCACCTGAAGATATTTTATTAGCAAAAGTGTCACAGGTTGTTACTGTGGAAAATCTATTTTGCAGAGAGAAGACAAAAGAAAATAAAAAAAAAAACACAAACAAAATACTGAAAAGTTATTTGAGGAAAAGAAACATTCCTGTTTGAATGCTACCCTGAAATTACTCTGTAGCTAAAAATGAACAAACAAGCAAACAAGCAAAAAACAAAAAACAATAAAAAACAAAACAAACAACAACAACAACAACAAAAAAAAAAAACAACAAAAAAAACAAAAAAAAAAACCAAGAGAACCACAAGCCACTTACATAAATACAGGTATGAAATTATGAACTAACCTTAAAATTTAAAGATATAAACAATGCATGCTATTGCCTTTTCAGTGAAAAAATAGCTCTCCAAATCTGGTTGTATAACTTTGGTATGTGATATCTCCAGACTGTTTTAAGTAGTAATACAGCACCTCCTTAAAATGCAGAAGGTCTCTGCAGGTTTTTCCTTTCTACAAGACGAAAGCATGACATGACAAGGACATAATGGAAGAGGTGATATTCTGACCACAGATGGACAGTTTTATGTGAGATTTATTCAAGCTTGAGGTGTTTTGGTTATTGTCTTAGATTCAGTTTCCTGGACCAGGATTGGCTGAGCACATTTATGAAATTACATTATCTATGCACAGAAACCATAAGTAGTGTTAATCTAAGAAGATAAAATACTTTTCTTATGCATTGTTCCTCATTATCATATTGTGTTTCACAATAGATTGCGACATACAAAAATGATGACACTGTTTTGCTATACTAACACTATGAAGTATAAAAACATATAGAATATCTGTGTCTTGGGAAACAGAATGATGGTTGCGGTCTAATTTGAGTTTTGAAGTGTTATGACAGATAGGTTAATAAATCTGAACTAATGAGACAAGTACATCTCCTGGCCAAAATTAAGGAAAGTTTTGTTTTACAATGTAGTTAGTGACTGCCAGGTAAACTACAGAGAAAAGCTATATATACCATGGCAACAGCTACTATTTCATGGTTACAGTGTTGAGATATTACTTATCTTAGATCTCCAGCTTTATTCATATTTCTATGTAAAGTTTAACAGCCAAGAGTGTTTAATGGAGCATGAATAACAACAGAAACAAACAGTTGTGAATTACAAGGCTCTGAACAAAGAATAACTTCTTATGGAATAATGATCAGGTGCAGAATGTTCTTCACAGTGCTAGTAGAATCTTAAGTTAGAAGAAAACATTTGTTCACTCATTTTCTAATGCACATTGTATTATAGTGGTATATTGCGCTGTTTTCTTAATCTACCTGCTTAAGGAGATCATACAGCCCATTTGAAACTCCATGCAAAATAAGAGCATTTTCTTTGGACAAATACACTCATATGTGTTACCTGGTGCACCTAGTGTGAAGACAGCTTTCAAAATTTTAGCCGTCCTTTAGTACAACTGTCTGTTTTTTGAAATAAAAAGACATGGTGATCAGATAAAGTTTTAGAAGGTTACTAAGGTTACACTCATTCTTCTGCTAATACAACCATATATATTAGGATTAAGCTCTAATTAATAAAATCATAGAGTCATAGAATCATTAAGATTGGAAAAGACCTATAAGTTCAACAGTCAAGCCGTCATATCCACGCCCACTATACAGTGTCACTCAGTGCCACATCTACCATTACTTGAACATCTTCAAGGAGGATGACTCTACTTCTTTCTTAAGCAGCCTGCTCCAATTCATTACCACTCTTTCAGAGAAGTTTTCCTAGTATCCACCCAGGAGAAGAGGTCAAACCCACCTCACCATAACCTCTCTTCAGGCAATAGTAGAGAGAAATAAAAGCTCCTCTTCTCCAGACTATTGGGTGCTTACATTGCTTTATGGCAAGGCAGCTGGAACTAGACGATCTTTAAGGTCCCTTCCAACCCAAGTCATTCTATGATATTATCATATGGCATTACATCAATTAATTACAGATTTCTATACATACGAAATGCTTACTCATTACCAGTGAAAACAAAAGCAAAAATGTTGAAGTAAGGCACCTGTTGCAACATGAAGTTACTGTGCTTGGCTTTGGAAAACATAGCATCAGTGGGAAGTAACCTGGTAAATACTGGAAGTCTGAAAGGACAAAGGAACCAGAGAGAACCTTAGGAAGGCAGTATGAATTTTCACACACACAAGCATACACACACACAAAAGAAAAACAGACACAATATAACAAGCTAAGCACAGAATCATAGAAACAGAAACATCAGCATTCTCACCAGTTACGGAAACAGAGTGATAAAATTCCTTCTTCACTAACGAAGAAATCTTTTTTTCTCTCTTATTCACTGGTACACATATGTTAGTCTTTCTTCTGCGTTTATTTCCAATAAAGTTTTTTGTCAGAGTTAGTAATTCTTTCCAGGGGATAATTTATGCTTATGTATATCAGTTTTAGGATGTGACACATCAGGACCTCCCCTGCTCTGTGATGGATTTATGATGCATGATTTAGGGGCGTAGACACAGCACATAGGGTATATAAACCACTGTGTAGTTGAAATAAGTGCCATTTGCTACTCATCATATTGGTGTCTGTGTGGCTAATGGCCCTAGCCATTCGCTAGTCCTAGGCGGCCTGAACCCTCAAAATAGATACAACAGACACCTTCCACTAGATTTGGGTGCACAAAATCCCATTCAACCTGGCCTTGAACACTTTCATGAAGGGGACAACATCTTCTCTGCGCCACCTGTTATAATATCTAACTACCCTCATAGCAAATGATATCTTCTTTATACCTAATCTAAAACCTTCTTTCAGTTTAAGCAATTGCTCTTTGTCCTTTTTTGCATACGTTCATGAGCTTTCCCGTACACCCTTTCAAGTACCGGAAAGTCACTATTAGATCTCTCTTCTATAGTCTGAACAACTCCAACTCTTTCAGCTTCTCTTACTAGTGTATGTGTCCAAGGCTGTCTTCTGGATCTACTCAAATTGGTCCACGTCTCTTCCATGACAACCTTGGATTTGGATACAATATCCTGGATGAAAATCATAGAGTCATAGAATAGAATAGAATCATAGAATAGCTATAGAATAACTAGTCATAGAATCACAGAATAGCTTGGGTTGAAAGTGACCAAAAAGACCTTTCAGGCAGAGGAGCTGGAACTGTATCAGGCTGCCTAGGCCTTGAATAACTCCAGGAATTGGACATTCACAACTATCATCCTATTTAATGTAACATCTCATCCTATTTAATATCTTTATTGATGAGCCAGATGAGGGGAATGCAGGCATCCTCAGTAGGTCTGCAGATGACATCAGCTGGCAGGTATATGGACAGGCTGGACCTCTGGGCTGAAGCCAATGAGATGAAGTTCAAAAAGGCCAAGTGCCAGGTCCTGTACTTTGGCCACAACAATCGCCAGCAATACAACAGGCTTGGGGTAGAGTGACTGGAAGAATGTGTGGAATAAATGGACATGGAGGTGTCAGTTGGCACTGGGCTAAACATGAGACAGCAGTGTGCCCAGGTGGCCTAGAAAGCCATTGGCTTGTATCAGAAATTGTATAGCTGAATATCCCTTTGTACTCATCTCTGGTGAGGCCACACCCTGAGTACTGTTTTCAATTCTGGATCCCTCTTCACTGGAAAGACATTGAGGCCCTAGCATGAGAAAGGCAATGAAATTGGTGAGGATTGTGAAACATAAGTCTTATGAGGAGTGGCTGAAGTAACTGGGATTAGTCTAAGAAGGAGGAGCATCAAGGAGATCTTATACCTCTCTGTAAAGACCTGAAAGGAAGTTGTGGCAAGGTGGAGCTTGGCCTCTTCTCCCATGTATCTAGTGACAGGACTAGAAGGAATGGCTTTAAGTTGAAGGGAAGGGAGATTCAGATTGGTTGTTTGGAAAAACTTCTCCAAAATAGATGTCAGGCACTGGAATGGGTTGCCCAGGGAGGTAGTGACCCTGGAGGTTTCAAGAAACATTTAGATGTTGTACTGAGGGACATGGTTTAGTGGGAAATATTAGTGATATGAGGACGGTTGAAAGGGATTATCTTGGAGGTCTTTTCCAACCTTGATGATTCTATGATTCTGTGACTCTATGATATAAAAAATGTAGATTATTCTGAAAGTAATACCTCCTATATACTTTTGTGGAAACTAAGCAGATATGGAGAGCCCAATAACACTATCTGATAAATTCTCAGCTGCAAAAGTGCAATTTTTCAACACAGTCACCACTATTAACTATGGATTTTCACTAGTGATGAAAAAGAGCCTGCACATTCATGGCACATTCATATAAACCTGTACCAGCATAGATGACATTAACTCAAAGATGCTATAATTTCATTGTTGCTAGGAAGATTTTATCCCACATAGTCCATCTGTCTTAGTCTGAAAAAAAGTGGAAGCCAGAAGATGCAAAATTTGAATTATGCAGCGAGTATGATAGGACAGTTCATTCAAGACTGGCAATCTGCTCCACAGTTTCAAAGTGGTATGGGACCTGACATTATCACCATGCTAGTAAAGATTATGTTTAGTCCAACTCTGGAAGCTTGAGCCTTCAGCATAGTCAGTGTCACAATATAGTTTTCAGAGTTGATGGTTTGACCAGGTTCCAGGAAGTCCAGAATGGTAGCTCATTTCCTATCCCATCACTTAACCTGATAAGAGCTGAGACTTTAACTTTTTCTTCCATGAAGAATTCACATATCACCACTTCGTGGACTGCTGTTTTGATTCTGGCTCATAGCGGTTATGCCACATCTTGTCACCAATAATGATATGACCCAGGAAACTGTTTCCTTCATCTTCGTACTTGTTCAGTAAGTTGAGAAACTTGCATACAGGGCACTATCTTTTCCTGTGTGAACATGCATGGACCCCCTTGTCTCTCTGGTGTGAGAGCTATGCGTGGCTTATGGAACATGGCTGTATTTCTGTATTTCATGCCACTGTTATAACTGCTGAAATGCACCATGCAATATTGGTGATAAGGTTTAATTTCTAGTGCCATATTACCAACATCAGCCTCTGACATATAAGGCAAATATAATAAAATAGAAGACGTTACTTTTCAAGTAGCCTTAATATATGTTTTTTCCACTGTACTTACGATAGAATCATGGAATCATAGAATGGCCTGGGTTGAAAAGGATCATAATGATCATCGAGTTTCAACCCCCCCTGTCATGGGGCAGGGTCGCCAACCACTAGACCAGGCTGCCCAGAGCCACATCCAGCCTGGCTTTGAATGCCTCCAGGGATGGGGTATCCACAACCTCCTTGGGCAATCTGTTCCAGTGTGTCACCACCCTCTGTGTGAAAAACTTCCTCTAACCTAAACCTCCCTTATCTTATTTTAGAATCATTCCCCCTTGTCCTATCACTATCTGTTGCCTTTGCTTCGGCAACCTCTGATTAATGTCCCGTCGTGAAGTGCTCAGACAGCCCCGGCCAAATCACACGCTTTATGACACCAATGTGGTGAGCGGCAAATGGCACTTACTGCAAGCAACACACTCTTCTTATAGTTGTCCCTTATATCACAGTGCTACCAATCACCCTTGCTACGGTTATCTGTGTCCAATAGACATGTGGCATGTCTTGTCTTACCATGTCTCATCATGGTTTCTCATGAGTCAAGGAGCCCCCGCAGAGCCTGATGACTGTTACAGCCCCCCTTTCACGTATTCGCTAACCACACAAGGGGCCCACACAGATTACACCTGGTTATGCCTGGTGACCTTGACAGCCCCCGCTTTACGTATTTCGTTGACTACATCTCTAACTTGCGTATTTTGTTAACTACAACTATCCACTCTCATAAATAGCTGTTTTCCCTCCTCTTTATATGCTCCCTTCAAGTATTAGAAGCCAAAATGAAGTGTCCCCAGAGCCTTCTCTTTTCCAAGCTAAACAAGCCAAACTTCCTCAACCTTTCTTCATAGGAGGTTAATTCATAGGTGCTCCAGCTCTCTGATCATCTTAGTGGCATTTCTCTGGACCTGCTCCAAGAGTTCCATGTCTTTCTTGTGCTGGGGGCATGAGGCCTGGATGCAGTTCTCTAGATAGGGCCTCACAAGTGCTGAGTAGAAAGAGACAATCCCCTCCCTTTCCCTGCTGGCCACCCCTTTTTAATCCAGCCCAGAACACAGTTGGCCTTCCAGGCTGCAAGCACACGCTGTTGGTTTATGTCTAGCTTCTAGTCCATCAGGACCCCCACGTCCTTCTCTCCAGGGTTGCTCTAAAGGAGATTTCCCAGTGTGTATGAATACCTGGGATTGCCCTGACCCAAGTGCAGCACCTTGCACTTGGCTTTGTTGAACCTCATTAGGTTTTCATGGGCCCTCTTCTCCAGCCTGTCCAGGTCCCTCTGAATGGCTTCCTTTCCTTCCAATGTATCGACTGCACTACTCAGCTTGATGTCACCTGCAAATTTGCAAACTTCTTTATATTCATATGTATGTGCTGGAATCAAAATTTTTACTAATATGGCATTTAGACATCTCTTCAAGCTGAAAAGACAGGAAAGAAACATGGTTCAAAAGAGGAGAAGAAAATTAGTCATGCTTAGAACTTATGGGCCTAAGAATGGAAAGTATTTGGAGAAGAAGTGGCGAAGGAATTTATACTTTTCAAAAAAGATCAAGGGAGAAAAGAACAAACACTGCTTTACAGCAGAAAAGTTCAATCCATGGCCTGAAGGCCACATGTGGCTCAAGATAGTGAGTAAATAGTTCTTCCCTAGTGGTTGTATAGTGGTTGTAATCACGCCATCATAGTGGCAGATCTTCCCAGCCAAGTGGTCTGACCTCACCCTGAACCCAAACCTATCACTTAGTAATAACCAAAATATGTTCCCCAAAATTTTCCTCTTCGGTCAGTGTGACTCAGGGAAGCCAAAAATTTTGATATCTGTGCTGCAGACTTGTCTGGGCCTCACTGAGCAAAGAGAAATTTTCTTGGTCTATATATATAATGTGTAGTATAGTTAGTATATGTAAGTTACAAAGCTTCTTTTGTTTTTAATATATATATACACATATATACATGTGTGTGTGTGTGTGTATATATATAAAAGAAAGAAAGAAAAAAAAAACTAACACCAAAAAACATGTGATTTTTTTACCTCAATTTTGGTATCTAATGGATTTTTGGCTGATTTGTTGTAAGAGATTGCAATTCTTAATGACTTATCAAGGTGCTCATCAGAGATTTTTGATATAATTCTTTTCTTCTTATTCTTAATCCTTAAAAAAAGATGGTCAGAAATATATGTACATATGCCAAAAAGTGATGACATGTATAAAATGTGATCATGAAGAGAGGAAATTTTTTCTCTGGTAAGATAAGTCTCATAAAGATCTTGTAAGGAGATGTGATTGAATTTTAGCATAGTGTAGAGACTGCAGCTGCTGTGCTCATATTTTCTGTGCTGATCTGCAGACACCACAGATGTTGCAGTCATCTTGCCCTTTTAAAAATTACATTTGAAAATTCCCCTATTTCACACCACATATTTAATTTGTTATTAGTTGATAACACTCTGACTGTTGGCATTCAGAAGTCTTATCACACATAATAGGCCATCAATGGAAGACATTTGTTAAACAGTTGTCTCATACACGCATGTGACATTTCAAGAACAAGAGAATGTATATTTCACCATAAAATTCAGTACTGGTATGTGCTTTGGAAGTCTTGACAATGTCATCACTTGCACAAAAGTAGTATATGAAGTGCTTACCTTCCATTTTATCATTATTTCTTATTAGACCAGGGTCACTATACAGATTGATAAAGTAATTTCTTTTTCTGACGCACCTCTAAATATACTTGCATATTGAATTCCCTTGCTGAAAATTCAGTGCAATTAAGCTAATTCTGATAAACAATTTCTCTCTCTTTTTTTTTTTAATAGATAGAAGCATTGTAATATATCATGTCCAAAAGACAGATGTGAATAGTTAAAACATATTCTTAACTAGTTAGATGCATAGTGCCAGTTATAGCATTTAGCATACTTCCAACTTTCGTGTCAACTGTAGATTTGAAAAATATATTTTAATATATTTTTTATTTCAGAATTTAGAGGATCTATTTCTAAAAAATTCATTCTTCAAAATATGAATACTACTTTGATAACTCATTTTTTAAATGAATGTTATTTTTAAATGATGTGTGTATTTACACCCTGGAAAATATAGTCAGCTGCCCTGTATTTTATACATAGCTTAAATATATTTTACCAAAATATTAGCCTTCAGATATACAGCTTGCCAATATTGCAACAGTAATCATTATAAAATACATACATTCAGTTTTATAAATTCTTATTTCTATAGGTAAGTTCACACATAGAAAATCCTGATACAGAAAATTACTTAAAAATAATATTGTCTGTAGAAATGATAGATTTCACTTAGGAAGAGTTGCACTTGTGGTAAAATTAAGAATATTGAGGTAGTGAGCACACTGGGAAATTTCTTATTGAGCAAATTCCCTTTAGAAAGAGATCAGTTACTTCATAATTTTCGACTGTGTGCTTAATTAATTAAGTAATTAAAGGCAATGGTGACTTTTCACAATTACACACTTTTAAAATCAAAGTTATCCTCTGGGACTAAGACTGTTCTTTGTCACTCTTAATATCTTTTCCATTTCCATTTCCAAGCTGAGTTCCTCTAGAGATGTTAGCGGCTCAGTGCAGCAATTTTCACTTACACTTTATCAAATATCCCCAACAGGCAAATATCAGTTATCTCATGAGCTTGAAGGAGATGTGTTTGCTACAATTTGATTATCCATCAAATGTTTCCCTAGGCTCTAAAAATAACCTACATTTTACAACTCATTCCTGAGAAAATTCTGCCCAATGAAATTTGGAAAAGAGTTTTAGTAGTTTAACTTACTGTGAAAGTCTGTTGTTACTGTCACATTTATTTTTTCACTGGGTTATTTGAGAATAGAAGTATTTTGAATTTTTCAAGAAAAAAATACAGTCTTCTTAAGGATCGGAAACCTTTGTGCTATTTACAGTCTTTTATGGTTTTTGTTGGTTGGTTGGTTGGTTTTTAATGGTTTGAAAGGAAATTATATCTGGTCATGGGAATTCAGGAATTTTCATTTTATTTATCAGCCATTTTTCTGGATGTACACTCTAGTCTGTTAAAGTAGCTTTTTTTTTTTTTTTCATTGAGTTATCTCCTAAGAATCACATAAAATAGTAATGTCATCTGTCTTTTTGAGGGAATTTCTGCGGAGTTCTGTACATAGCATACTGTCCCAGGCCCATATGAAATCTGGGAAAAACTAAGATATTAGAGTATCTGAACCCTTCTTTGTTTTTGGCTCAAAGCTTGCTTTCTGAGGCATTTGTTGTGATAGGACTCTGACTTACCTAGGAGATGAGAGGTGGGTATCTCCATGTAGCAGTTGGTATCACTGTGGACAGTATTACTTTTGAAAGAATTTCTTTGGAGCTCTTTGCCTACTAAGAGAGTGCTCAGGAGTGTTAATTGGCTGAAGAGTGGGCCTGGGAGCAAATGACTCCAGTTTGATAGGGGAGATACGGAAATTACACCACTGTGCCCTGTGAAGGCAGGATACAACCAGCATCTCCTTGCTTTCTCTTATCTGCTGACTTAAAATTTGCAAGGCCTGGAAGATGGGAACAAAGGAGTTCCTGCTGAGATTCAAAAGCCTGAAAATATCATTTCAAAGAGAGTTGACTCGATGACTTTGGACTTACAAATAAGCTTGTAGTGTTGTTGGAAAGAGTAGTTGTAAGCTGAACAACACAACTTCCGATGATCCATCACTACAGAAGGTTAATGTTGGAACCTTGAGCAGTGCTGGAACCTTCAGTGTTGACTATCTCTCTTTCACTTTCTACAAAGACTCCTTGCTTCTATTTTCTATCTCTTTTCTACCACCTATCTTCCCTTCCTATCTCCCTTAGTGACTAGAACCTGTAATAAACTGGTCGGGCAAACATTTGACTCATTGTGTCTTAATCTCACTGTTGTGTATACATATATTAAACAACCTCCTCTTCCTCTTATAAGTGGATTGAGACAAACAGCCAACCTCCTAAGAGCAGTTTCTGGCCATGGTTGCTAATTCCTTATGATTTTCATTGCTATCTATTGGCTTCCAGATAGTAAATAAGATGTTTAGAAGGAAGGAAAACTAGATATCTTCAGAGATATCTATGTAATTAATCAGAATTATTTCCTCTAAAGAAATTTGAAGACACTTCATATTTAAAGAGTTACAGAGGATCTTCAGACTCTGTTTGGCAGGATACAGGAATTCATATTCTTTTAATGCCTGCAAAATATTACTAATTTGTTTACGTTTGCTGCTGAGTTGTGTGAGTGAAACTGAGACAAAGGCAAGGGGAATTCTTTATTTATAGCATTTTACCAATGCTACTTTTTGTTAGGTTTGCTTCAAATTTATAGCTTTCTGTAACATGACATAAATCATATTTCAATAATTACCTGAGGCAATTTGTGGTCTGGAATTAGAATCTTTCATACTTTCATCATTCTTCTTCTTCTTCTTGTATATGAAATCAAAATAAGTAAATAAAAGGAGTCTGTGTGAGTTTGCATGCAGTTCCATTCTTGTCTGCATAGTCTTTTGATATATACCTTCAAGGCACAGAATGTGTAATTCTGAAGAAGAGGAGAATCATTAGAACTTGTTAATACATAAACTAACTTTTCCTGGTTTAATGTGCCTACACAACTAAAATCATTTAATGCTTTATTTATTTATTTATTGTTTGAAATTTTTCAGGTAATAGATTAATTAAAATTAATATGATATTTAAATACATATTAAATAGATATTAAAATAGATGATTAATTTATATACTTCAACTTCTGGTATTTCATATAAATGTATATAAATTTAATGTGAATATTAGGCATATATGAGATTATATTTCATTTTTTTCCCATTTCATTTTCAGAAAGAAAAAAAAAGAAAAAATAGACTTCTTGTTTTGCAAAGTGTGACCCTTCAGTGATCGAACGTACAGGAATGGCATAAGTTGTATCATGGCAGGTTGAGATTATACGAATGGGATAGAATAGAACAGAACAGAAGTAGAATTATTCAGTTGTAAAATATCATCAAAGTAGTCTTTGAAATAATTAAGCCCAACTAAGTGACTAGTTCAAGACTAACCAAAAGTCAAAGCTTATTACTGAGGGCATTGTCTCTTTATGTTGACGGACATGGGGCAACAACCACCTCACTAGAAAGCCTGTTCCAGAACTTGATCACTGTCACAGAAAATCTTTCTTACTATCCAGACTGAAGCTACCCTGGTGCAGCTTTGTGCTGTTACCTTGAATCATGTCATCAGGTAGTGGGAAGAAGAGGTTGGTATCTCTCTCTCTCTCTACCAGAATCAAGCTCATTACTAAAGCTGAGTATGCACCAATGCAAAATATAGTGGGAGAACAGTCTATTCTAAACAGTTGACTGCTGTTTCATGCATCCTCAACTGTGGTTTACTCCCTTAAGATACTTTTCTGCTGAGTTGCCTCCAGCCACTCATTTCTCAGTCTGTATTTGTGCCCAGCACTGCTCCATCCCAGATGCAGAACTGGGCATTCTCCTCTGTTGAGCTTCTTACCATTGGTGATTGCTCAAATGCTCCAATGTATCTAGAAACTACTACAAGGCCTCTCATCTCTGCAGAAAGTCAACAGCACATCTTAGTTTTGTGTCGTTAGCAAACTTGTTGAGGATACTTTCCACTTCTGCATTCATATAACTGATAAAATTACTGAGCAAGATCGGCCTTAGAATTTAACTCTGGGGAATACACTTGGTGATTAGAAACCAGACAGGTATAGCCCTGTTCACCACAGCATTTTGAGCTCTACTGTTCAGACAGTCCTCCACTCAGCATAGCATGACCTATTTATCTCACAGCTGTACAGTTTCTTTTCAAAAGAATGCTGTGAGGGACAGTATCAAAAGACTTACTAAAATTCAGAAATATTACATCCACTGTATTTTCTTCATCCTACAAGTAGGCGATCATCTTATAGAGGAAGATGAAAATAATAAGGCATGACTTTTCCATGATGAACACATGTTAATTATATCTTTCTTTAACTGAGCTATTATTAAGAAAAACTTATTTACTGAGAACTCTGAGACAGGCTTCCTAGTGAGGTGATCGAAGCCTCATACCTTTTAATATTCAAGAGACATTTGAATACTTTCCATAATATGCTTTAACTTTTGGCTAGCCCTGGAGTGGTCAGACTGTTGGATTTAACTATCTTTGTAGGTCTGTTTCAACTGAACTATTATTTTCTGTTCTATTCTGTTCTGTAGAAATTTGTTTTGATCTGTGTCTTACTCAGCACCTCCTTACCTTTGTAAATAATGTGTAAAGGTGATGCCAGGAGACATAGGTACACACTCTAATGGACTTGTTACACTTCAACTCTAAAAGGCACACTTCAGTTTCTGTAGATTTTATTGTTGTTTTGACTGTTACTAAGATCCAAACACCCTGTAGCTTCTTTAGTTGATGGGTGCATTTTAGTAATCCTAAAGCTTCTGCCTTTGGCAAGTGCAACATAAAAGCATATTAGCTGTGACACCCTTGGATGATTGATATGGAGAAATGCAAGATGGAACGGTCTGTCTGACCCTTGTAAAATGTGATCAGAAAGCTTGATAAGGACAGGCTTGATAGAATACCTACTTACTGTTCATTTGGACACTTGATATGTGCTTCAAGTTGTCTAATTTCCTGTATGAGCAACAGCCAGCTACTCTTTAGATCTTCTGTGGAACAGATACGTAAAATTATAATTTTCAGAAGATTTGGAAAGTGAAGAAACATTTCTTACCATACAGTGAACACTTGTTCATAATGTGGCCTTTTGAAAAACTTCATCATGTCAAATGTATTTCTATTTAAGAAGCGTTACTGTATGGAAGGTGTTTCATGTGTTAATGCCAGCTTCTAAACCTTATAATGAAGTTCACACCTCTACCCTTGACTTCTACTTTGTTTTCAGTTCTCTCCATCATCCCTCTTGGTGGGGCAGTGAATGAATGGCTGTGTGGAGCTTGGACACCTTCCAGGTTAAAATACTACATATACAGAATGCAGTTGTTATGTTTGTCTTTTCCTTTTGGCAAACTATGATATTGATTTTGTTTTGTTTTGTTTTGTTTTGTTTTGTTTTGCTTTGTTTTGTTTTGTTAGCAAATAATATAAGAAATAAACACTGCAACTGCATATTGAATTTAATCTATTTCAGTGAAATTTTATATTTTTTATCACATATAAATCAACCCCAGAAGATGACTGCAACGAAAAGCAGCAGACTTGTTTGACTTTCTCCCTTTTTAGTTAGCAGGCCGTGGGACTTGACTGGTACTACAATGAAATGAAGACCACTGATACTGGCAGGGCTTTGGTACTTTGGTGGGGAGTGAGTGGGGTGCACTCAGATTGCTGAACAGGGTTGTTAAAAGAAAGCAGACACTAATACGTTTGGAGATTTAAAATTTCATAAAACAGTGTGACATATATAAAGGCATATGATTAGAAACACATCCTTCAAGCACATGGAATGGAAATGGGGACTACCAGAGCTACGTCTCTCTTCACTGGTAAGCAAAGATAGGGTTTATTACCACCTGCAGAACTTGAACTTCCATGAGTCTATGAGTCTCAATGACATGCATCCCAGAGCCCTGAGAGAATCAGCTGAAATAGCCACCAAGTAAATCTCAGTGATATTTGAAAACTCATGTCAGTCAAGTAAAGTCCCTATTGACTGGAAGTAAAACAATATAGCACTCATTTTTAAAAAGGGTAGAAAGAATGACCCAGGAAATTACCAACGTGTCAGCATCACCCCTGTACCCAGAAAGATCATGGATCAGATCCTGAAAGCTATGCTAAGGCACATGGAAGAGAAGGACATTTTATGGGACAATCCACAAGTCTTCACTAATGGCAGGTACTGCCTGACCAAACTTGTTGATTTTTTTTATGATATGTCAGTGAAGAAGGCAAGAGCCACTGATATTATCTATCTGGATTTTCAGTAAGGCGTTTGACACAGACCCTCACAACTCACTTATCTGTAAATTGAAAAGATATGGATTTGATGGGTGGACAGTTTGGTGGACAAGGAACTGGTTGCATGATCATGTTCAGAGGCCGATGGTCAGTGGGTCAGTGTCCAGATAGAGACCAGTGACAAGCGGTATCCCTCAAGGTTCTGTACTGACACCAGTGCACTTTAATATCTTCATCAATAGCAACAGCAGTATGCTCTGGTACACCCTTAGCAAGTTAACAGATGAAACCAAGCTGTGAGATGTGGTTGACAGACTTAAGGAAGGAGATGCCATCTCAAGACATCTACACAGGCTTAAGCAGTGGGCTGAGGTGAACCTTTTGAAATTCATCAAAGCCAAGCACAATGACACTCTCGTGTCATTAGTGATAGTGATAGGACCAGAGGGAATGGCTTCAAGCTACGGCAGGGGAGATTCAGGCTGGACATCAGGAAGTATTACTTTTCAGAAAGGGTGGTCAGGCACTGGAATGGACTGCCCAGGGAGGTGGTGGAGTCAGCAAGCCTGGGGGTGTTCAAGGAAAGGCTGGATGTTGTGTTGAGGGACATGGTTTAGTGGGAGCTATTGGTAACAGGCGAACGGTTGGACTGGATGATCTTTTAGGTCTTTTCCAACCTTGGTGATTCTATGATTCTATGACAAGGTCTTGCACCTGGGCCGTGGCAACTTCCACTATCAGTACAGCTGGGGGACAAAAGGATAGAGTGCAGCCCTGCCAAAAATGACATGGGAGTAGAGGTGGATAGGAAGGTGGATATGAACCAGCAATGTGCTCTCACAGCCAGAAAGCCAACCAAATCCTGGGCTGCAACAAAAGCAGCATGGCCAGCAAATCATTGAGGTTATTCTGCCCCCCTGCACTGTGCTGGAGAGACCTCACCTGGATTACTGTGTCCAGATGGGGAGTCCTCAGTACAGGATAGACATGAACCGGTCAGAGAAAGGCCACAAAATATGATTCAAGGGATGGAATACCTCTCTTATGAGAAGAGACTGAGAGCTGGGGTTGTTCGTCCCGTAGAAGAGAAGACCTCAGGGACATCTGATAGAGGCCTTTCAGTGTCTAAAAGGGATCTGTAAGAAAGAAAGGAACAGACTCTTTGGAAGGAACTGTGGTGATAAGACAAGAAATGATTTCAAGCTAAAAATGGAGAGATTTGGATTGAATATAAGAAAAAGATTTTTTTTTATAGTAAGGATGCTGAGGCACTGAAACAGGTTGATTAGAAATGTAATTGATGTCCCTGGAAATACATAAGGTCAGATTGCACCAGGCTTTGAGGAGTCTAGTCTAGCTCTAGTTGTCCCTCTTCATTGAAGGGGAGTTAGACTAAAAGACCTTTGGATGTCCCTTCCAACTCAAATAGTTCTGTTTCTATGATTTCTTTTTCTATGAAAAAAAAAAATAGAGAAAATAAAATCCAATTAGCTGTATCACTAAAAATAGAATTCTAAAGATTCTGTAGCAAATCATGTAATTTGTTTCAGAGTTAGATCTTGGTAGATTGTGATTAAATGATATGCTAAGAGGTTTTAAAACAACTTTATGTGTTACAGGTTTATGCTGTGTGTTCTATTTTATGCCTTTACTGTCAATTTTTTGTGAGATTAGTTTAGTTTAGTTCTGGTCTACCTAACCTTTTGAGTAAGCAATTCAACTGTATAGCTGCAGAAGACTTTAGTAATCCCTCTGCCATAATGTAATTTAAACTTGTTAAGAACCACAGCAATGCTAAAATAAATTCCTAGCCATTTGTCCAGAGGGTAAAAATACCGCTTATGCAGTTTGCTGATAAAAGGTCAAAATAATCATCTGTTTCTCTTTATTCTTGATGGAAAAAGTATGCCTCACAGGCCAGACATCTACCATCCAAATGTTTTATCAAACTAGGCACATTATTTATAGTGTCACCTGCACATTTACTTATGGCTGTGCTAGAAACTGTAGTACGTAGTTAAATAATATCAGCGCTCTGTGATATTTTACCCTATTGTACTGCTTTCTGATCATTAGTTTGGAGAAGAAACGTTTGAAAATTATTTCAGAAGTTATCTTTATAATCTCAGTAAGACATCTTCTAAAGGAGGAATAAGTGATTTTAAGTAAATAAAAACCAAATAGGAAATTAGTACATAGGAAGAAAATGAAAATAAGTAATAAATAAATAAATAAATAAATACATGAAAGAACACTGGCAAGACTAACTTGTATAATTCATCTGAATAGAACTCAAAGGCAATTTATTGTTTCTACTTGACAATAGAACGGTAACATCATATTGATTAGTTTTTTTGATTGTTTGTTTGTTTGCATCTGCTTGTTTTGTTTCATCAATGCATACAAGACACGTATAAACTTTTGAATTGGAAATATTATTATTGAAATAGGGATACTTCTTCTCTTTGAAATTGTTTCAGGAACCCTGCAGAGATAATGGAAAAGCAACTTACCAGTAAGATAATCGCACAGTTGTTTTTGCATGTTTGTGCTCATTTACTGATATTGAACCTGGATTTATTTATTAATTAAAGGATATATTATACATATATAAAAAAGTACTTTTATTTTGAGCAGTTGTCAATACGTTAAGCTCGACATATGCTAAATATTTTATTCATGTGATTTATTGCAAAATAAATGAATGAATGATAACCAAAAATATTTTTCTTAAGAACTTTTAATCACTAAAATGTTTAGGTACTCAGATGCCAAGAATGTGTATGCATTCATGCTCTATAAACTCCTTAATTATAGTATAGGACTGTCAGCACATTAGAACAGTTCTAAATGTTTCTGTCTATTTTCTGCAATTATCTAAGTAACTTATGTTGAAAATGTCAATGAGAAAAAAATCTTAACATTATTGATTGATTGATTGATTAATTGAGAAATTTTTATCTAGGACAAAGGAGATAAACTTTCTCAATACATACTCAGATAGAAGGCATTAATATTTTTTACATTTGGTCAATAGGAGAAAAATAAATAAAAACAAAACCCTACCCAAACTAACCACCAACAACAATAAAACAACACAAAACAAAACAAACAAAAAAACCACCACAGCTGAAAATGAAACCAAAAGCACAGAAAATATGCAAGAGCACATGATGGAAGGCAGGGAGGAGATATAGGAGAAAACAGCACAGTTTCATCAAGGGTAAATCCTGCATGACCAACCAAGTGGCCTTTTATGATGGTGTTGCTGCATTAATGGACAAAAGAAGAGCCACTGATATCATCTATCTTGAATTCACTAAGGCCTTGGTGAATGGTATCACAAAATATCCTTCCCTTCAAATTGGAAAGATATGGATTTGATGGGTGGACTCTTCAGTGTACAAAGAACTGGCTGCAAATCAAGTCCAGAGAGTGGTGGTCAATTGCTCAGTGTCTGGATGGAGATCAGTGATGAGTGATGTTCCCCAGTGTTCAGGGTTGAGATCAATATTGTTTGATAACTTCATCAGTGATACTGGCAGTAGGGTCAACTGCACCTTCAGCAAGCTAACAGATGACACCAAGTTATGGTATGCAGTTGACACACACTGGATGTACAGGATGTCATTGAGAGAGATCAGGACAGGCAATCTGATCTAGCTGTGGTGTCCCTGTTCATTGCAGGGGAGTTGGACTACCTGGTCATCAGAGGTCCCTAACCATCTTTTGGTGGTTCTATGATTCTATAAAAAGAGTTCACCAATAACTTCTGCTAAAGAAGATAGCTTAAAGAAAGTCAGAATTACTTTCCAACACAATGCACTAATGCTGCTATAACCAAACAATAAAGTTAATAAAAAGTGAGTTTCATTCTATTCCCCCTGTATCTGAATCTGTAGTTAAAACTACTTATAAACTAACTGTATTATTTCCTCCATAATACTGAGACTTGTATATTTCTTCCTTGAGAACAGTTACCTAGAGATCATTGGTATCCACTATCTGAGGGGCTGTGAAGTCATTGCTCAAATGAAGCAGTTATTTCATCCCAAAATGTATTTTTGGTGCTCTTATTCATTATATATACTAATACTTCTTCATTCATATTTTGTGTTTGTCTTGTTTTCATTGTGTCTTTCTCAGTGAAGAGTCTGGCCACGGCAGTTTTTTACCCTGAAATAAGTTGTCCATATCATTATTTGGTTACATGCAATTACACAGAACCCCACTGATCATTCAGAGGCTTGAGTTAGAAGGAATCTTAAAGATCATTTAATTTCAACTACTACTCATAAGTTGCTCCATTTTAAAAAAAAAAATTCAATATGAATTTTTTAAAATTCCATATTGAATCTCTCAGGGGAAAAAAAAAAAATAAGGTGGGGGGAGGGAGGGGAGGAAGAAGAACAAAGCAACCAAAATACTGCAACCACCTCAACATCACAACAAATGAAATATATCAAAGTGAGCAGAAAGTGATTGAGAATGAACTGAGGAGTGCTACTAACCATGCAAATATTTTAGATATCCAACACATATTTTTGCCTGCATTCTGCATTTAAGGGGCCTTTGCTGATTTCTGAAATTTTTAAGATTGAGTATTAATTTGAAATTAAAATTGCAAACCAATTGCTGCTGTACTTTTTCTAGTTTGATTATTTATTCAGATATAAATTCAAAAACAGAAATTCAACATGTTTGGAAGTCTATATTAATAATGCTTTTCCAAGACTTCTAAGACAAAATGGTAATGTAGCATATTTGTGAAAAAGAGAAAGGAAAACAAAAGGAAAGCTTTCATTGTGAAGCTAAAAGAGTTATCAATTAATAATTGATCAAGTGTGAAGCTTCTATGTGAAGCCTTGATACTACTTTTTTTTCATGAAAGGAAATGTAAGTTTCAAAGAGCTGTAAAGCAAAGGTGTACAGTACTGAGTAAATCTAGCTTTGATTCACTGATGCAAAAATAGAGTACCTTATCAATTTCATACCATGCTGGTCATATTTTTCACATATTCATTTCTAAATGATATTACCAGTTCACAAAGAATATGCTAAATGGAAATGCAGAAATGTTTTATAATCTAGAAAAATTTTTCTGTGTCAAGACTTAAACTTACTGACAGAGCAGATGTTCTAAGCCTTCTATTACAGATAACGTTCTTTGGCTAGAGCCAAATAATGTAGTTTTCCTTATATGTAATTTGAATTTTCAAAATCACTGAATGAAGAAAAAAATAGTACATAATAAACATTTTAGTGACAACTCTACCATGACTCTTCATGTAAATGCGTAATCATGAATGCAAATTGCTAGGTAGTTATATAAATAGTTTACTGTATGTGTAAGAAACTGATTTACATGTAGAGTAGGATTTTACATTCTGAAAATGTGCATTTAATTTCAATATAGTAAAACAACATTTAAAGCGAAGATTGTGAGTTTTAGCTTTCTCTTGAAACATAGGGGATGCAAACAAAAATGAAAGCAGACAAATCAATATTTATTATAAACAGCAAGAATTAAAATAATAGCCTGTAAAAAATATTAGCAATAGAAGTAAAATTTTCTTTTTTTAATTCAGATTCGGAAACCACAAATTAGACTCCAAAGGAGTCCAGTAATTATTTAAAGAAAATTAATCTTAATTATTATTTGTCTCATTACCATGCTTGATTTTTAGTAACATTCTAAGCCAAAATCTCATGAAAACAGCAACAAGTAGATGCTTGCTCATTAATAAGTCAGTCTATGAATAGTTATTTCTCTATAGAATAGAGACAAAGACAATGCTTGTTGGTGCTACTGAGAAGAATAATGATCTATCCTATTTGTCATCAGTTTGTAAGAACTGGAAAAACATCCATGTTTTAGGTAAAACAAAGTCAAATAAGTGAACCAACTGTCCTCCTCAAAGATGTTTCTGCCAACTTGAGAAAGCAGTTCTTCGTTTGAGAATAAATTGAATGTCTTTCATAATACGCTTTAAATCCCCCAAACATCACATAGGCATAACAAGTAAGGGAATGTTTCTATGAATATTTGGAATTGTTGGGCACTCAGTGAACTGAAGTTTGAGAGCTAATAATTCTGTAATTGTCAGAATTATATAAAACAAACTATTATGAAACAAAATGGATTAAGAAATGCATGATATAATCTTTCTCTATTTCAGTGGCTAGGAAACCACAGCAAATTCAGGAATTTAAGACCACAAATCATCATTTAAATTTCTCAGAAACAGTGGTAATTTGCCCTTTATTTTTCAATTTACTTTGCTTTACTTTGCAAAAAGTACTTTATCCACAATAGTATGTTGTTACAATGAGCACTATTTCAACAGCTACATTTTTCAGATACTGGAAAAAAAAAAAAAAAAAAAAAAAAAAAAAAAAAAAAAAAAGAAAGAAAAATAAGGGATTAAGCAAGTATCTCCATGACACCTGTGAGATTTCTTACACAAGCAGTATAACCACTGGATATTAATACTCAGTAACTTTCTCTTCTTTTATCACATTTTTCATTAGTTAAGAAATAAATCCCATCAACTTGATATTAAAGTTAATCACATTCAGTTCTTGCCTTTCAAAATGATGTCTCTCTTTAGCCTTTGTTGGAGCCTTTGTTTTTTTCATGATATACTGTGATATACTGTCTTATTCCTCATATGGCCAAAGTCTAGATTTGAATAATTAAAGGCTTTATTGCACAGTAAATTTTTCCATGAGAAATAAGCAGTATTGCACAAAGAATGAATACAAACAACATCTCTACTGCTACTCCACTGCCACTACTGCCACAGCTAGTTTAAAAAAAAAAAAAAAATCTTAACAATTATTCTATTCTGCTCTAAAACTGACAGCAAAATGACCTTGGTAAAAAACAGTGTAACAATATGTGATTAATTTTATGAATGACGTCTGTTACTCAGGATATCACTGTAAACAATTTTTGGTTAATCCCTTTTACAACACTCATTCTTTGAAAACATTATTTATGGTAAGGAATTTTATACTGAGGATGAAAACAGGTAAACTAAATTTATTATTTTTACTAGCTTTTTTATAGTATCTTTCCTATTATCTATTTTATCTATGTGTATTTTTCTATCTCAATAATAATTGTTAATCATTTGAACTGCAAAGAATTTGTACATGGCACATCTATTGCTTAGATTTTTCCTTCTGGTCAAGCAAAATTTAAAGAATCTATCATTAATCGATACATTTTTTTTTTTTCGTAGTGCAATTTGCAGAGTTGACAGAAAGACTTGTAAGCTGTAAGATAAAAAATAATTATATTTCCATTTGACTGCTCCTGCAGCTGCAGATGATCACCATTTTTGAAAATCAGGATCACAGAGAAATACACACTTTAAAATCAGTCACTTTTAAATATACTTTTACTGGATGTTGTAATCATTTTTTAGAAATATATCTGCTATAAACACTGTATGACCATTTTTAGTAGCACACATACACACACAAAAGTATTTCATAAGTTAATTTACTTCAGGTCAGTGTTATCATCATTTCCCAGGCAAGATTATGGCACAAATTGCAGGATCCTATACTCTAAGTCAAAGAGCCATCAGTTGTACCAGCTACATGAAATTTGTGTCTTCCAGTAGGACACTTGCCCTGATATCTGTTTTGTAACAAAAAGGTCTGGTTCATTGTGAATCTCTGCAATGTAACATTTAAAAAGATCATTCTTGTAGCTAACACCTTAAGAAGAGCGTAACATAGTTAATTTTACATCTAAAAAGATACTGGGAGACCTAGCTGGTATATTATCAAAATATGTGGACTCCAATCTACATGCAGTGTGTCATGCAGACACTATTCAGAGTAGAGCTTCTCCTTTTCTTCAGTCCAGCTACTACAACATTTCTTTACAAAACTGGGTGTTCATAAGATAACTTGCTGTGCTTGTAGATAAAAGCAAGGCCGTGCAGGTGACAGACTCCCTGGTATGAAGTGGGATCTTCCTGTAGGTTTCTGTAGGTTTCTTCTTAGGACAGGAAAATCAACTGAATTTATCAATGAAATTACTTGAACCGAATGAACACAGATTTTAAAGAATAAGTACATGTGCATACAGTTATTCCTTATTTTAGTCGTCACAATCATTTTTTTATTACTGTACTTTATTATTACAGAATATATCAGAAACTTTATGGACCTCTGCAGACAGCAATGTAGAATTTAAATGAAAACCAGAGAAATCTATCTAAACCACAGTTTTTTTGTTATGTGCTCTATATAGTATTTTCAGGGGGCAAGAAGATGTCTGTTGATGTCCATGTGAGTTAGGATATTCAGGGCAACAGCCATCACAGCGTGTAGCATGTACAGCATTTAAGACTTTTTAAAATTATCTCTTTTCCAACAGAAGGAAGCTGTTTCACTTTACTGGGCAGCAAACTCCTTTATTCTGTTTTGAGGCAGATAGCAACTTTTTGCTTCTCTGAAACAGCAACTTTCTTTATTTGCAGATATTTTCTGCACCTCTCTGTTTTAAAGACTTTCTATCTAAAAGAAAACAATTCAGTCCCAGTCATTTTTTTTTTTCCTTGGCCTACAACAGTTTCTGGGTCTGCCAAGTAGGAGTCTGGCATGTGGCCTGATTTCCAACAGTCATACCTGATTATCTTCCAGAGAAAGGGCCAGATATTCTCCTGGGACCTGTGGAATCTGTTATAATCCCTGTTATACGATCATTATTGATGCTCATTTTTTCATCTGTCTCCACAAGCTCAGTGCAGTAAAAAGACTATGGCACACAATTGAGCAATATTAATTATACTTTCAATTGTTTTGCTATGTTTCCTTTCTGTTTAATTTTCTTTTTCTATACACACATGATTACTTCAACAGTAACAGTAGCAGTAATAGAGCACTATATATTGTGCAAAGTCACTGTGACTGTCTGTTAGAGCATGCAATAGTTTGCTGAAATTCTTGTACTGTCACAAAAGCCTGATCTCGAAACTGTAGTTTGCCAAACGGCTGTTTTCCTCTCACTTTTCACCACATTTCCAGATATGGTCAATTGATTTTCTCTCTATTATCACAAAATGTGCACAGGATAGACCTTCAGATTGAGAAGAAAGATCTCCCTGGAGGAAGTGTAAGAGAAAATATAAAATAATAATGGATTTTTTTTTTTTAAAGTATGGAAATAAAAATACTTTTCTCCTCATTTCGTTAATACTGTTGTATTATGTAAAATTTTGAGTGTTGTTAGTGATCAGCTAGCTTCCTAAAAAGAATGGCTAGGTATATATTGTTTAGCAAAAACTGGTTCTACTATGTTTCTAACTTTGGGTCAGTTGGGTCAGAAACACATTTTTTGTTATATCTTTGTAAAGAGGCTCTTATCATATACTGTGACAAGAAAAAAGCTTGAGAAAGAGTTTGTTTATGCCTTGCACTTTCTTTTGAAGTATTTATTAATAAGTCTATTTTGTCTGCGTGAACATTATATAACAGATCAATATTGGTAAAATATGTTTCCATAATTTCCATAATTTCACAGACACCTTAATTACTACAACCAATGCTAGCTGTCAGGAAAAGGAATTAATTTGGGAAAAATAAACCTCTAGAATAACCGTGACTATGTATGAATTCATATTTCTGGACAATTACAAAAAGAATTTGGATTTTGAAAATGACACTTTTTTTTTTTTTTTTTTTATGTTTAAGCTGAAAATTTTTGTTTAGGGATGTCAATTTCCATATAAAAATTACTAACTCCATAGGAGTTGGTGAAATAAATAATTTTCTTCTGATCCCAGTTTGAAAAGAGTTATATTTGCAAAAATTTTCCTTCCTCTTTACTCTGTTTTAGAACTTAATCCTCATCTGGGTATGTTTGATTTTATCACTACATGGGAGTTTATCATGGTTTTGTGATTTTTGTTTTTCAGTATTCCATATATATCATCATGTGGGGCACTGGGAGTTTAACTGTTAATGCTCAAGTTCTGGGTACCTGTCCAGAAGAGAAGAAGAACTACAGTCCCACAGTCCCCAGGGGGCTTTACAATCACAGAGAGGAGATATAACTCCTGGCAAGGTCACCTGATGCTATCTTTTTCATCTGCTCTTCGTCAGAACTTACGAACCAGTCCGTAAAACGTTGACATTCTTGGTGGAGAATCCAGGCATTAACTGCTTTCTAGCTTTTTAGAACGAATCTCTCTCTGCTCTCGGAGAGCTTCATTGGGAAAGTTTATGTTTCACAGGTGCTCACTTGAAAACTTGACCTTGAAAGTCCAGGTGGACTGCCAATATTCTGGGATATTTGTAAACTTGAGCACTGCTATCTTGTTTCTGTAAAGAGAGAAAAAAAAGATTCCGCTCTCTCTTTTGAATCTGTTTGTGAGGGAGCTGCTAATTTTACAGAACTTGGGATTTTTAAGCAGGCTCCCAGTCTCATCTTTGAATCCTTTATGCATTTTTTGCATGATTATCTGATCATGTTGTCAGTCTCCCTAAACATACTGTTCATCATTTCACTCAGTATTTATATTTATCATATTTGAGGAAGCCTTCCCCTTCCCCAAAACCAGAGAATACTGAGTGAAGAGGCTTGGGACAGACTTCAGAGAGATGGACATCTTTGGTGTCATGGAACTTTATTTCTGAATACCTGAAAGACCCCGAGGCCTTAAACAGATATTTGAGACAGGGACGTTGCGCCTCAGGCAGATCTGAGGAGGCATAAATGATTTGGGGCCTGGCTAATGCTTATTGGGCCATAATATTATTCAATATTATCCCAGAGAGGGAGAGAGTTTGTGAAAATGAGAGTGTCTGAGAGCTGAAAGGGAGAGTTTCAGGGAGACAGTGCAAAATGGGCGAGAGAGTCTCCAAGCTGAAAAGGGGAGTTTCCAGGAGAGACTCTGAGCCGAGAGGCAGAATCTCTGGGCTGAGCGAGAGAGTCTCCTAGTTGAGAGAAAAGACCTCCAATCTGAGAGAGATGCCTTCCAAATCGAGAGACTCCCTGCAAATTCCAAAGAGAGAGTCTTCAGGCTGAAAAGGAGAGTTTCTTTGAGAAATTTGAAGCCAAGAGCGAGAATCTCCAGGTCCAGAGAGAGAATCTCCTAGTCGAGAAACAGTCTTCAAATCCAAAAAGAGAGTCTCCAAAACGAGACAGAGAATTTCCAGGTTGAGAAAGAGAGTCTCCTAGCCAGGAGGGAGAATCTCAAAACCTGGCAAGAGTGTCTCCAAGCTGAGAAAAAGAGTCTTCAAGCCGAAGGGGAAAAACTCCGAGCTGAGATAAAGAATCTCCAATCTTGACAAGATGTCTTCAAACACAAGCAAGACTCCCTTCAATCCAAAATACCCTCCAATCTGAACGGCACACCCTCCAAACTGTGCAAGACACCCTCCAATCTGAACTAAATACTTTCATCATCAAACGAGACAGACTCCAAGCAGAGCTAGAGGGTGAGAGCATGAGAACTGACCAACCTGATCAACTACAGGAAGCAGCACAATTGATGTCAGTTGCCCCTGTAAGAGGATGGAAAATGAAATGAATCTCGACTCACTTAGAACAGAAGAAAGAGGAGGAAAGAGGTCCAGACGAGTGGCTCCGAGATCCAGGGGAAGCACCCCTGAGTCCAGGGGAGGGGTCCCTGATAAGATTACAGTCACCAACGCCTATGAGGGCAACAGGAAGTCCTGAAAGAATAAGAGGTGAGCAAGATATCATTACCTTTGTTGGTAACTGAAAATGATCTCTGAAAAGGAATGAAATTCAAAGTCTGAGAAAAGACTTCTTATGTCACCCAAATGAGCCTATTGCCACCTGGTTACTTCAATGTTGGGACAATGGGGCCAGCAGTGTGTGGCTAGATAGTAGAGAAGCTCACTGGGTGGCATTGCCTGGGACTCAGCCACTGACAGAGGCATTAGTACATGCCAGAGCCAGGCCTGCACCCTCTGGAAGAGGATGTTGTTAGCTGTAAAAGAAAGATACCCCTTCGAAGACGATCTGATGCCTGAGAAAAAGAAA
Organism: Lagopus muta; assembly: GCF_023343835.1. NCBI lineage: Eukaryota > Metazoa > Chordata > Aves > Galliformes > Phasianidae > Lagopus > Lagopus muta. The sequence continues at coordinate 47,405,881 of NC_064472.1, read as the reverse complement.
TGGGCTGATATACAAAAAGGCATCCATTATTTGAGAGAATATGCTGTGGTGGAAATGCTACATAGCCTTGATTTCATTCCTAACTAGCAAGACCAAGAGCACCTGAAAGAGTCAGGTGTACACCAAACATGTGGCGTACATTCACAAAGACTGCACCAGAGAGGTATGCCAGTATATTTGCAGCAATGTATGGCAGAGGGGAAAGAAATGCCCTTATAAATGAACTGATTAATAAACTTCAAGACTTTGAGCTACATTTAAGCCCTCTACCAGTTTGTGTTTCAGTCATAGCAAAAGTAGCTGAAAAGATGGTCAGAATGGAGAGCAAACAAGAAGACAAACTGTCAACCGCGACTAATGCTGATGGATCCATGGTGGTAACAGATACATCCAATGGGGAACAGAATTCCCAAAACAGCCTACTGGAGGGGCTGATCAACTTGATTTCTTCCCAGTCCCAGTCCCCAATCCCATAAAGCCATTGCTGTCATCCAATGTCTCATCTATCAAAAGAAGACATCCTCCTGCTTGAGAAAGTGACAACAGTAAGACTATGTCACAGACTATGTTTTGCCTTGTGGCATCACCTACGTGACCATGGAGAAGATAGGAAGGAATGGCATAAACAACCTACTCCTGCACTTCAAGCACGAGTAAAAGAATTACAAGACAAATCAACCACCAAGGTGAAGTTTGCCAAAAAGGTGATTGCTCCAGTTGCTGCAGACAACGAAGCTAACAAATAAAGAGGCCCTGCCCCCCGCCAGGGTGGGGAAAGGGATAATAGAGTTTATTGAACTGTGTGGATTAGATGGCCTGGCATATCAGAACCGCAGAAATATAAGGCCCTGGTGGACACTGGTGTTCAGCGCGCTGTAATGCTCTCGAGTCACCAAGGGACCAAATCAGTTTATATTCATGGGGTAACTGGGGGTTCCCAAGAGCTGACTATGTTGGAGGCTGAAATCAGCCTCACTGGTAAAGATTGGCAAAAGCACCCTATTGTGACTGGCCCAGGGGCTCCATGTATTGATTACCTCAGAAGGGGATACTTTAAGGATCCCAAAGGGTATTGATGGGCCTTTGGAATAGCTGCTGTAGACACAGAAGGTGTTAAGCAGTTGTCTGTTTTGCCTGGCCTATCAGAAGATCCATCTGTTATGGGGTTGCTATGAGTAAAAGAGCAACAGGAACCAAAAACAGTGCTACAAAAACAGTGCACAGATGGCAGTACTGCACCAACAGGGATTCCTTGCTCCCCATTCAGAAGTTGATTCATCAACTAGAAAGTCAGGGAGTGATTAGCAAGACTCACTTATCTTGTATTAGTCCTATATGGCCAGTGCATAAAGCCAGTGGAGAATGGAAGCTGACAGTCAGTAATTCCATGTATATATACAGGTTTGTGTGCGCATGTTTAACTATTGTTTGTTTATACATGTTAAGCATGATGTAGTGATTAGAACAAGGGTGGAATGTCATGGTTTTGTGATTTTTGTTTTTCGGTATTCCACATCATAACATCTTGTGGGGCACTGGGAGTTTAACTGTTAATGCTCAAGTTCTGGGTACCTGTCCGGAAGAGAAGAAGAACTAGAGTCCACAGGGGGCTTTGAGGTCACAGAGAGGAGATATAACTCCTGGCAAAGTCAGCTGATGCGCTCGTTTTCATCCACTCTTCTTTGTCAGCTCTCCTCCTGTCTCCCTGCTGCTCAACTGGAGTATGCATCTCACCTCAGCATTTTGTTGAGGCCTATACACCTTTTGAACATTCTCTCACTGATTATATTTGATTTATTAGCTTCAATTCTAATTATACTGTATTATGGTGTATTATTTTGCATTCTGATACCATATTTAGTAAATAAGTTTGTTTCTTCTGAGATCGTTGTTGCTGTTTTTAGTTATTTTGGGGTCCCTGTTCCCTTTTTTTCTGGAGGTGCGGATTTTGCGAAATCCCTCCACCCCACTAAATCATGGAACTGGGCTGAACCACTTCGTAAACTGTTGACAGAGCTACTATTAATTGCACAGTTTTGGGCAGGACTTTGCATGAATGGCACAGATGAGCTCAATGTATGAACTACATTGAAAATCAGAGATTCATTTTGGTCTTCTTTTGTGATGGTCATGCGATCTGGGAAGTGCATTTATCATTTAAGATTGGACTAGATAATATTAGCAGTCTTTTCAAGCCTTAACGATTCTATGATTGTATTCATTTCTGCCTGCCTTTGAGGCTGATAAGAAACACAAGTTTAATTGGAAAATTCAAAAATACTTGTTATGTAGCAATATGTATGCACATACATACAAAAAGAAGGATATTTATACATCTCTACATTTAAATATCTTTATATATATTGTCTATATATAGGAAAATCTTTGCTAGTAGGTTGGTGGACTTGTGTAGCTGCAACTTAGCAACTTAGGCTGGACATGAGGAAGTGTTACTTTTCAGAAAGGGTGGTCAGGCACTGGAATGCACTGCCCAGGGAGGTGGTGGAATCACCGACCCTGGGGGTGTTCAAGGAAAGACTGGATGTTGTGTTGAGGGACATGGTTTAGTAGGAGCTATTGGGAATAGGTGAACGGTTGGACTGGGTGATCTTTTAGGTCTTTTCCAACCTTGGTGATTCTATGATTCTGTGATTCTATGATTCTAACTTTCCAATATATTCTGTGTGATATTGATAACAAACATGGGGAAAACAATTTAATTATTAAGGTAAAGATCAAAATTTATACCTTGAAACAATACAATATAAAGATCTTGTCCCTCAAGAAGTAGTAATTACTACCTAAGTGGACTTAGGAAATTGGTTTTCAAACAGAAACTGCAAATGTTTCACCATTGCTGGATAGGGCCTCAAAGAATATGCAATGCATGCATACACGTATGCCCTTATTATTCTGCAGATTTTAAGAATCTGTAAAATAATCTCTTCCCCTACCACAACAGCTAAGTTACTTTTCATAAGCTTTGAAAAATTAGAAAAAAAAATAAGATTAATGCAGGCAATATTTGATTGATTATATGATCAATCTCCCTCCAAGAATGAATACTACAGAATATTTTTAGAACAATCTTATAATGAATGAAATGCCAGAAAAAATACAACGTATTTCCTAAGTTGTATCCCCAAAAGTTATAATGATGATTTATTATTCTGATCTACTATTTAAGGCATGAATGTGAACTATTAAATAATCATTCAAGAAGGATTTCTTTTTATTATTAACAGATGCATTCTGACTGGAGATTCTTATTTTACAATGAAACATGAAACTTATTTAATCATAAGTTTATTAATAATTATCTATTGGGATTTAAAGATGGATGATATGCGGTAGGGTCATTCCTTCATTTCTGGCTCCTATTGTCAGCAGCTCCCAGCTTGACTCTGGTCACTGTCTTCAGTGCTCAATCCATTAATACCATTATTTTTCCAGTCCTCTGAGACTGGCAAGGAATGCATTGTCTCAAATCAAGACGATAATGACAATCAGCAACATTTAGTGGACAGTTTTACATTTGAAAACATTCCTTTGAACAAAGCCAGAAGCTGCTTGCTTTTGAATGGGAAGGCCATCTGGGAGCAAATATTTTTGACTTGATATAGGAAGTCAGGAGTTGATACTGTTGTATTATGTGAAGGTAAGATACAAGCTGGCATCTGCTTGATTTCTCTTATCTCTGTTGATTTGAATTTGCAAGACCTGGAAGACAGGAACAAAAGAGTTCCTGCTGAAAGCCCCGAAGCCAGAAACTGTCACTCCAAAAAGCAGCCTCGGCTTGTCTGGACTATAAATTAGAGAATTTGTATATTCATTGTGATTGTCAGCTGACCATTACACCTTGGATGACCTGCCACTAACAGAATCACAGAATCACAGAATTACAGAATGGCGTGGGTTGGAAGGGACCCCAAGAATCATGAATCTCCCAACCCTTGCCACATGCAGGGCCACCAACATCCCCATTTAATACTAGACCCCCTGACATCCAACCTAAATCTTCCCTCCCTCAACTTAAAACCATTTTCCCTTATCCTGCTGTTACCTATTCTTTCATAGAGTTGACTCCTCTCCTGTTTATAGGCTCCCTTTAGGTAGTGGAAGGCTGTAATGCGGTCACTCCACAGCCTTCTTTTCTCCAGGCTGAACAAGCCCTACTCCCTCAGCCTGTCTTCATAGGGGAGGTGCTCCAGTCCCCTGATCATCTTTGTGGCTCTCCTCTGGACCCTTTCCAACATCTCTCTTTCTTGTACTGGGTGCTCCAGACCTGGATACAGTACTCCAGATGGGGCCTCACAAGAGCCGAGTAGAGGGAGATGATCACGTCCCTGTCCCTGCTGATCACCTCTCTTCTGATGGAGCCCAAGATACCATTTGTTTTCCGAGCTGCAAGAGCACACTGCTGGCTCGTGTTCAGTTTCTCATCCATCAAGATCCCCAGTTCCTTCTCTGCAGGGCTGCTCTCAAGGACTGCTCTTTCTAGTCTGTATGGAGGCCTGGGATTCCTCCAGCCCAAGTGCAAAACCTCACACTTCTCTGTGTTGAACTTCATTAGGTTCACCTGGGCCCACCTTTCAAACCTGCTGAGGTCCCTCTGAATTGCATCCCTTCTTTCCACCTTGTCATCCACACCACTCAGCTTGGTGTCATCAGCAAACTTGCTGAGGGTGCACTCAACTCCATCATCTATGTCATTGAAAAAGATGTTAAAGAGCACTGGGTTCAAAACAGACCCTTGGGGGACACTGCTCATTACCAGCTTCCACCTGGACATAGAGCCATTGGTCACCACCCTCTGTCCGCGGTCTTTTAAACAAGTTCGTATCCATCTAGTGGTCCACCCATCAAATCCACATCCCTCCAATTTGGAGATAAGGATTTGGTGGGGGACCATGTCAAAGGCCTTACTCAAGACAAGGTCCAGGCGTCACCACCATGGAGTGGTGACTGTACCTCCTCCCTGAGTAGCCTGTTCCAGTGCTTGACCACTTGACCACTTTCAGAGAAGACATTTTTTCAAACATACAACCTGAATTCCTCCTGATGCAACTTGAGGCCATCCCATCTACTCCTATCACTAGTTACATGAGAGAAGAGGCTGACACCTCACCAAAACTTCCCTTCAGGTAGTTGTAGAGAATGATATGTTATCTCCTGGGACTTCTCTAGAATAAACAATGCCACCTCGCTCAGCCTCTATCATATGGCTTGTGATGCAGACAATTCACTAATTTAACTGCTCTTCTCTGAATAAGCTTCATGGCCTCGTTGCATGTCTTGTAGTGAGTGGCCCAAAACTGAACACAGTACTCAAGATGTGGCTTTGTAAGTGCTGAGTACGAAGGGATATTCACTTCCCTGTTCCTGCTGGTACAGAATGTCTGATACAAGCCAGGGTGCCATTGGCCTCCTTGGCTACCTGGGCAAATCTCTTGCTCCTATTCAGCTGAGTCCAAGTCAGTTTCCTCTACACTTTTCTAGTCATTCTGTTCCAAGCCTGTAGCAGTGCCTGGGGTTGCTGTGGGCAAAATGCATGACCTGGCACTTGGTCTTGTGGAACTTCATTCCATCCCACTGGCCTCAGCCCATCTATCCAGCTGGTTCATACCCATCTGAAGGGTTTTCTATTCTCAGGCAGATCAACACTTCTTCCCAGCTTGGAGTCATCTACAAACTCATTGAGAGTGCATTCAATTCCCTCATCCAGCTCACCAATGAAGCAGGCGCTAGTACCAACCACTTAGGATGCCACTCATGACTTGTGACCAGCTGGATTTAGTTCCATTCACTATCTCTCTCTGGGCCAAGCTCTGCCATCAGTTCTTTACCCAGCAAAGAGTGTACCTGTCCAAGCTACAGGCTGCCAGCTTCTCCAAGAGAATACTGTGGGAGACAATGTCAAAGGCTTTGCTGAAGTCTAGATAGACTATGCTAACAGCATTTCCCTCACCCACCGGGTCATAAAAGGAGATCAGGTTGGTCAAGCAGAACATGCCTTTCATAAACACGTGCTGGCTGGCCTGAGCCTCTGATTGTCCCACACATGCCTTGTGATCTCCTTCAAGATGATCTGCTACATAAGCTTTCCTGATACGGAGGTCAAGGTTACAGGCCTCTTCCCCACATACTCCTTAAGACCCTTCTTGTAGATGGGATTCACATAGACAAGCCTCCCATCCTCTAGCTTGACCAGGTTCTGCTTGCCAGGAACACTGATACATGGTGAAAATATGGCTTGGCAATAACCTCTGCCAGCTCATTCAGCACCTTTGGGTGGATTCTATCTGTCCCCAGGGACTTGTGACAGACCAGGTGAAGTAGTAGGTCTCTAACTGTTTCCATCTGAATCATGGGAGTTTATTCTGCTTCGTGTTCTGTACTATTCTGTAGTTCTTCTCTTCTGAGAGCCAGGTATCCAGAAAGTTGTCAGTCCACAGAACTGGAGTATTAACTTCTTAATTACCCATGCATTACATGATATTATGATGAGGAATACCGAAAACCAATAATCACAAAACCATGAAAAAATCCCCTCCCTAGTCATGATTAAGAAAAGATTTTAAGACAGCTGCCTTACAACAAATTCCCTCCTTAGTCATGATTAAGAAAAGGACAAATCAAGAAACAGATTTAGGAAATTTTACGCCGAAGTTTTCTGAAAACAAAAATGAATTTATTTGGCTGAATGAAGATTAACTTGGACAAAAGTTGGGTTGGAACTGAAAAAATAGACTGCAAACAATTGTAACACTAACTTTACCATAGCCAAATATAAAAATCCTACCAAACAACAACAACAAAAAAAAAAACAACAAACAAAAAAAATACACTAAGGATTAAAAAAGACTTCTGATTAAAAATTTTCTCATTGGAGTAGTTAGTAGCTGTTAAAGCAATTCTGAATGGGGGGAGTAAGGCAGTCACTGAAGATTCTACTCAAACTTAGTGAGATCTCCAGTACACTGACTCTTGCTTGCTATTGCTCACAGATTACTTTCCATGTTTACCTGTTAGAGAAGTTGTGAAAGGATTCTGATACTGCTAAATGCAGTGCCACAACTTTGATTTGTACAGTTGATATTAGAGATTCTAGAAGTGATAACGGATTGTTTAGAATTTAGCATTTGAGAGTGAGAGAAGTTTGAGATAGAATTGATAATTCCCTGACTCTCAAAATACCTAAACAGAAAAATAATACAAAATAGTTGATGCATATTATAGCACATGGAGAAGCTAATACTTCTTAAGTGGATAATCCTACACATTTCTATATCAAAGCAGTTGCCATCAGATAGCCTTGCTTTATGAAAAGCCCCCCTTATCACCATCAGATGGTATAAAATATCTGTCCCTCTCCTGCTTATAAGCTCCCTTCAAGTTCTGAAAGGCCACAATGAGATCTTCCTGGAACCTTCTTCAAGCTGCAAAAGCCCAGCTAAATATTTACACAAACTTCATAAATTTATATGAAAAATGTGTACTAAGATGTTCTTGAAATCCTGTATAAATTATTTCAAAGGATAGACAAGAATGTATAGAAAGCCTATGAATAGCAATTATCCTTTTTAAAGTCTTGTGCTTAACCAGAGAAATTTACAAACAGCTGTTTTGCATTTAAATCATTTTCTAGTTTATGAACTCTCTTGCTTTTCCAGATACCAAAGAAAAACATATTTTTCCTTGAGTTATGAATGTAAAACTTTTTAAGAGAGAGAAAGGAGAGACTATTGTATCCATTGGGTACATAAATACAAACAGCTCCTATTTAAAAGCAAAACAGTGCTACATATATTCCACTTTCTCTGATGCTCTTTTATGAATAATTTTTCCTTATTCCTCCTTACTCCTCAATACTGAACATTAAAGAAGGCCATTTTAATGAAAGATATTTTAAGGAAAAAAAAAAATCTCTTAATAGTCTGAAGAGCTAAATTTATCATTCACTAGGTTTAACCAATGCAAACAAAAAAGAATTTCCCTAATATTCTCCTTAATGCAGTTTATCTAATTAGTAACACTTTACATACGTAAGAGTTTCTAGTCCACAGAAGAAGAAAATAATATCCATCAAATGCAAGGTCAGATTATATTCCTAACTGTTACTAGGAGAACCTTCTGTCACTGCTTACACATTTCCCTTTTTCAATCAACGTAACTGGGAAAAAAGAAACCAAAATAGGCTTAATCGTGATGTTAATTGAGGATACTGCTTACCAGAGACTGCAACTGCGGAAATGGGATTAGGTCTGTACATCTCAGCACTTCTTCTAACAGAGCATGCCATATCATATGATAATATTGTTTTACATGGGAAGTAAGACATGATTACAGTGAAAGAGCATGATAAAAGCAAATAATCGTAAAAGTTGACATGTAAAAGCCTGTCTATGGAAAAAAATGGTAAATTTACCTGTATTGTGACAATGAAGTTTATGTTTGCATATGCTCCACTGTACAATGTTTAGGAAAAGAAGACATAAGTCCAACAATTCTTAACATTCTTTTGGAATACAACACATGCTCTCATACATTAAGATAAACAAGAAAAACAAACAAAGAAAAGTAAAACAGAAAAGGAATAGTAATTTGATATACAAAAAATATGCAAAAAAATGTTTTAGGAAAATAATCTATCAAAACTTATCACCTAATATTCTTGGTTTATTTCCTCTCCAGCTGAATGTATGTTTCAGTTACTTAGTTACTTTGGTTATTAATCACATCATGCAGTGAATATGATCCTAAAATATCCTAACTGTCCCATATTTTGCTGAATAAAATAAACGAGCTGTTTAATTTTCCTTGGAATAATTGAAATGAGTGTCATCTAAATGAAAGGTACAATTAAGTACGACATAAAGCACTGAAACATCATTTAGGGCCTTAAAACTCTGTTCAATTTCATCCCACTCAGTGGGTTGCAAGAGTGGTGAGTCTTTTTTTACTTGCTCTGAGTGAGGGATTTCCCCAATCGGGGAAAATGCAAGAGTAGGTTTACCATGACTCAGCCACTTAAACAACCCAGGGAACATAAGATTAAACAATTAATTTATTCATTATAGTATCCTCAATATTGTACAACATTGAGAGCTCCATGATACCTCAAGGTGGGCAAATCTGGTAACAGTAAAAACCAGGAAAAACAGTAAAGCCAGGTAAATTCAATAGCAGGGAATTTCACAAAAAAAAAACAAAAAACAAAACAAAACAACAAAAAAAAAAAAACAAAAACAAAAAAAAAAAAACAAGAAGGGTTGGTGTATCTAATTGGTGCTATCCATCTTTCTAACTACCATGAAATAAAGAGAGAGAGAGAGAGAGAGAGACAGGAAAATGAGAAAAGCAGAAATAGTGTATATTCATAGTACAATAGACTATATATATAGTTCCCACCAGGAGATTGTGTCTTCAGTTCTTTGGTCCAAGGATGGAAGCTCTATAAAGTTGCAAGCTCACTTTCATATGGTTTAGTGCATCCAAGACAGCCACTGGGGTAGTAACTTGCTTTTGTCTGCACTTGGTGCTCTAGAATATCCAGGAGTCTTCAGCAGTGGTTTCTGGTGATCAACCAGGAGGAGTGCCTGATCTTTATATAACTTCGTCCTTACCCCTGCTCTGTTGGAGTTATGTGAGCTGGCTCCAGCCTTCAATAAGCCTTCAGCCTGCTAAGTACAGCCCCTCCACCACTGTAAAATCTGGGTTGCATTGTTTGGATATAAGTCTCTCTGTAAGTTCCACACAGGCATCCTTCAAAATGTCCTTGACACTCATTAACTATGGTAAATGAAGTCACTATGATATGAGCTGTTGGGTTCTTCAGTACTTAAATACAGAAATTTCTGAATTTTTTTCCAATGTATCTGGCGCTGATTCTAGCCTTGTCATCATGGTACTGTTTCCAGGCCCATTAGTACTGTTTTGAGAACATGAGTTTGTATTTTGCAATGTGCTGATGATATTACCAGAAATTTATTTTAACATGAACATAGGCGAAAAATGGAAGATTGTTTCAGTAGAAAAAGCTAGGTTAGGCAGAACTGGAATAGGCTTTTCTTTCTTTTTCTCTCATAATTTTCCCTTCTACTCCCTTTTCCCAAATTCTATTAACTTGAGAATTTTAGCTGAATTAGTAAGTTACCATATTATTTGATTTTATAACCTACATTTTGATAATCATTTAAATTAAAAAAATAAAAAATTTCAAACCAACACCAAGACAATGCCATTTCAAAATACAGAATAGAAATATTACTTTTGTAAATTATCAAATAAAAAATTAAGGTGCTTCCAAAATGTACTTAACAATAAACATCTGTTAAAATGTTTGATTTCTAATTAGATTTCTGGTTTTCCATTCATGAACCTTTAAACTATTACTTTTGAGGGCAAATTCACTATTTATTAAAGCAGTACTACTTACTCCTACTGTGGTATTATTTACTTTTAACGTGATCGAATATCTTTTTATTGTGCCTGTTTTGTTTTCTTCAAACTCACCTCAGCCTCAAAAAAAAAATGCTTTCATAAATCATAATCTAAAATTCAATCGTACTTAAATCATAGTAGATAGAGGTTTTAGCTTTTTCTCTCTCTACTATCTGAAACGTCATCCATTGCTTAGTTTAAGGCTAGCCTAGACAAGGTCTCAAGTACAGCAAGAAACCTTAGATAATGCCTCATATAAGGTGATATGGCATTATGAGAAAACAAGATGCTTTTCTACTGTCATTCAATTTTAAGAATGTTGCTTTTCAGCTGTGTTGACAGTGTCTCAGCTGACACAGGCTCTAGGATTTGTCACCAGAATTTCTGCACTTGGCAAACAGATCTAAAGATTCATCATCTATTAAAATATGGTTTCAGTATTCATTCTTGTTTGTTGTGAAATTTTGTGGTATGATACACATAGAAAGTATAGTGTTTAAATTCGCAATGTCATAGACTTTCTTTTTGATAATCTTCCTTCCTATTCATATGACCTGCCTATCTTTTATTTTGCAAAGTTTATGTATTTATTAGGACTAAAAGTATTTCAGCATTAAATTCATAGTAACTCCAAGGTCGTGTATCATATTCTCTGCTAGTAAGCCTGTAAAAAAACAAATGGGAAAAAACAAAAGGTCTTTTTTTTTTTTTTTTTTTTTTCTCCCTTTCTTGCATAAAAGTGTTCACAGAATAGAAGCCATTGGAAACTATTCTATGGAAATGTATGTTACTAAATTGTTAAAGAGAGAAGTAGGAAAGGGCACAGACCATCTTGCTGAGTACATTTGCTGTTACCACGTTCTGACATTCAGGATAAATAAGAGCAGGACAAGATTATTCACCATCACTATAATATTAGCAAAGTGCTTGATCACTATGCAGAGATCTAAGTCACTTTTAATGCACTGTATCAAATAATATAATATGAAAAGATTTGATCAAATCTTGTTGATTATTGACAACCTGAATATGCACTTCTAGAATAAAAGATCCTATTTTTGAAAATACTTTCTAGCAGAATGTAAACTTCCACTGTACTTATATTATATTATATTATATTATTATTTTATTTTATTTTATTATTAACAAAAAGCATAATGTAAGATGCGAAAAGAGAACAAAAACACAAGAACAATAGATTTGTAACTCTCATGCTAATTGACCTTTCTGATGTGGTAAAGCATAAAAAGTTTTAATGCATGAAAGAATAAAGAATCACAACATATTTCAAAACAATCCCTGCTAGCAAAATTTAAGGTTAAGTTGAATAAGGAAATCATCACCAAGATTGTGGCAATATGTTTATTTTATAGATATAGACAATAGTGCAACTTTTGCATACGATTTAGGAGCCCCTGAAATCCCAAAGGAAATATATTTTGATAACAAAACAGAAAGGCCAGTATGTGAAATACTGTACTGCATTAATACCAAACAAACAATTTTAGTTTTCTAAAAATGAACAGAATAATACAAAAACCACAGACTGTAAAACAGTTGTGAAATCCTGTATATCTCTACTCATTCCGTGCTATCCTAGGAGAAGATTATTTGAATACAGTCTGAATAGTTTTTTATATGTACATTTTTTTTTAAAATTTAATTGATTAATAACAACAGAATCCTCCTGAAGCATAAATGGAAGACTATCAATGAGGCTGTATTTTTACTCCAGATTGGAGGAAAAAAAAGTTCTTTGTGATTTAAATGTAGCAGAACTCCTGCAGTAGAAAATCACATGAAGTTCAGAGCTTAACAGTGATCTTCCAGGATGCATGTGAATGACAATCCAAGTGGGAAAAGAACTTTTTTTTATCAAAGTTTGAATTAGACTTTTCCAAAATTGTCCCAGCTACTCGGACACAGACATTTTGCTGCAAAAGAAAAACGAGCATATTTTCTCAGGAAACCTTTCAGACACATGTTGGTTGAAAATACATAGTTTCTATGAAATGTTTTATTTGCAATCTCAATATTTGCTTAACTTAGTTTTTCTTATAAACTCAGAAAAAAACATGAGACATTACTTTTGGAGCAACCTTCATTAAATATACAGTATCATTAATATATAAGAAACAAAATATTTTAATTTTTAATATTTTTCTAAAAGCATTAAAAAAAAAAAGAGGAACAAAAAGCATGAATCTAGTGGGATACATGACTTTATGTCTGTGTATTTAATGCATCACACTGGTTCAGTGGCGGTGGTTGCAGTTCAAAATGATGTTTCAAGGTGTTCATCAGAGATTTCGGATGAAATTTTATTCTTCCTGTACTTCATACTAGACAATTGTCCACAAATGTGCGTGCTGCCAAAAAGTGATTTCATGATTAAGATGTGACTGTGAAGCGAGGTTAAATTTTTTTCCACTGGTAAGGGAGGTCTTATGAAATGTTGGTAAATAGGCTTGATCAGATTTTTGAATTGAATATCTGATTGCAACTACATGCATTTCATTCAGGAAATTGCAGGTAATGTATTTATATCAGCTGAAAATGGTGTCCAAAACATAAATTTATGATTTTTTTTTTTTTTTTTTTTTTATATCTTGAAACCTGTTCTCAAGCTCCTTTATCAAAATGTAAAGCATGGCTGTGCATTATTCCTTGTCCTGAGCATTGTGTTTAGCCAATGTATCAAAATACAGAAAATCATTTGCTACCACTTCAGTGAATTCTGTGCAGCATTGTCCTCACCATGTCTAGTTTTCAGTGACAAAGTGTTTATGGTGCTCTGACAGTTTGGTTGTTGCTGAGCAATGGATGCATGCCCAGCTAGTGGTGAAGAGCTACCTTTAAAATATGGAGCAGGGGACAGGCTAGATTGGAAGTTGCATCTCATTGCATCTCATGGGCCGTATTTGGATATGCCCCAATTATATCTTTCAGATATGGAGACAAAGGTATGGAGAACCCATATTTCTATGATTCCATTAAACAGGAGGGGAAACAACTGTTTATGAGGGTGGACAGTGACAGGACAAGGGAGAATGCTTTTAAACTAACACTGGGGAGATCTAGGTTAGATATTAGGAGGAAGTTTTCCACGCAGAGGGTGGTGATGCACTGGAACAGGCTGCCCAGAGAGGTTGTGGATGCCCCATCCCCGGAGGCATTCAAAAGCACTCTGGATGTGGCTCTGGGCAGCTTGGCAACCCTGCCTCCATGGCAGGTAGGTTGAAACCAGGTGATCATTATGGTCCTTCCAATGCAGGGCATTCTATTGGGTCTTTTTTTTCTTGAAGTATTTGAGAACATGGAAGGACCCACACTGGAGCAGAGAAAACAGTGTGAGGGCTTCTAAGAAACCATTATGAACCAGCCACAACCCCCTGTGAATTCCCTGTCCTCCCTTTGCCACTCCCACCAATAGTGGAGCAGATAAAATATTCAAGAATTACGAAGTAAAGTTGCACTTGTGAAAAGATGAGACCAGTTTGGCGGTAGGTATTAGTTTTGTCTTTGTTTCTCATTCATACTTTATTTTAGTTGGCAATAAATTATTATAATAATTATTATTATTTTAACTGAAGTTGAATCTGTTTTTGCAGTTATAGTACTTGGTACATCTCTTTATCTTGATCTAAGAGTTTTCCATTTTATTTTCTTTCTCCAATTCAGTTGGGGAGATAGAGTGAGAGAGTATTTTTGTCTGCATCTGCTAACCATCCAAGGAAAATCTACTAGAATGGTGTTGCATGCATTTTACAGAAGAAACATACAGACAAATAAATGAAGAAAATATAACAAAGAGTAGGAGCTTTACAAAAGGATTTGCTTCAAGGTTCAGACAAAGACACCATATAAGTGCAAATAAATTTGGAATGAAAATAAAAAAGAAATGTTCACTGAATGGGAAATGAAACTGATGAGTTTTGAGCATTCATAGATGAGATAAACTTGTTTCTTATAGCAGTTCATTGGTCTAACCAAGAAAATTGAAAGCTATAGATGAAAATCACAATAGCTACAATAGTGTAGCTATTAACAATATCAATTACATTTGGAAAAGTAGAAAAGTACAGTTTTTTTAAGTTGAACCTAAGTTTTGGAAGAAATCTGTATTTATTTTACCTGACTTGGACTGTCATTGAAGAACAACAGGAATCTTCATTCTTGTCTGTTTAAATAAACAGTAGGTTTTAAACTTAGGAACTGTTTTTTGTTGTTGTTGGTTTTGTGTGTGGGGTTTTTGTTTTTTGTTTTTTTGCTTCCATGCAAAAACATGAAAAGAGAAAAAAAAGATCCAACGCTGATGTTTATTATCATTGTATATCCATCATGCTTCTCCAAGTAGTAGTAGTTCACTTATTGTTCAATTTTGTCTGCAAATTCTGATCTGCTGAATGGAAAAATACTTCCTAACCCGTACCTATACATTTATCTTTTTCATTCTTGTACATTAATGGAAAACCAAATAACAAAAAATGAGCTTGAGTTTATGCTATTTTGACAGAGCTCATGCATTCTCTAGGTATGAACTCAAATTTGGAGTACTGAACACATACTTAAAAGCTTTTCTGAGAAAAGCATAGAGTCTAGTCTCTGGGTAGAGTAACAATACTGAATGCTTTTGGCAGTTGCTACCTGTGATCCCTACTGCTGTCAAGAACTGGACACCTTTCCCTGACTAGTGCGACTAAATCTAGAAAGTAATTTTGGATTGAGTTAGTTTCCGTGACAGATAAAACAGACTTTACAGTAGGCAAATTGAATTTCTCTGGTTCAGTGACCATTTTGGCATTGATCCTCTCAAGATTTTCACATTATCGGGGGCTGATATGTTTCCCTGTAAAGAGCCAAGGGCAGCATAACTGATTCCTTGTCTGCTGTCTTTAAAAAGAGTAATTCTATCTACATCTACTGAGTCACTTACACATGTATCAATAAATATGCACTCAAGAAAAACAAAATGGAAATATCTATATAAAATGTTTTTTTTGTTGTTGTTCTACAGAAGCTGTATTTTACATAGCCTGGAAAGTCACAGTGACCTTCTTGGAGAGAGTCAGCATTTGTATCTAGTATTACAAAATGCAGTGTGTTTTTAACTGAGTGAAATGGCAGAAATGTTTACTTATGAATTATGAATGGTGCACTGGCAATATGTGCTTTGATTCAATTATGTCGGAGGCCATTACCAGCAATATCGTAGAAGAAAACACAAGAACTTTCATGTTTAGATTGCCACATAGTTTTGCACTTTGGATCCACTAGACTTCTCCTTTTTATTTTTTTTTTTTTTGTTCATTTTTTTGTTGTTTTTCTCCTGTGTGTGTGTGTATGTGTGTGGTAGTGCTGATGTGGAATTTTTGCTTGTATGCTTTTTTTTTTTTTTCCCATGAGTCTGTTTTTATTCTTCCCCAGGATAAGGAAAATTGAAACATTCTTGTCATTTCATGCTTATATTTTATTCAAGATTTTATTTTCCTTATAATAAGGAAATTAATGAACGAACACCACAGGGGATAGAAATGCAAAATATGCGAGTGAATAAGTGCTTTTATTATTATAAACATAGAATCATAGGATCACAGAATTGCTCAGGTTGGAAAAGACCATAATGATCAGCAAGTCCAACCGCAACCTAACCATACTACACTAACTCTAACAGCCCTCTGCTAAACCACATCCCTGAACACCATGTCCAAAGGGTTTTTAAACACATTCAGGGATGATGACTCAACCACCTCCCTGGGGAGCCTATTCATGTGCTTAACAACCCTTTCTGTAAAGAAGTGTTTCCTGATGTCCAACCTAAACCTCCCCTGGCACAATTTGAGGCCACTTCCCCTCATCATGTCACCTGTCATCAGTGAGAGGAGACCAACCCCTCTCTTGCTTCAGACAGCTCTGAGATATTTGAAGAGAGCAATATGGTCTCCCCTCAGCCCTCTCTTCCCCAGACTAAACATCCCCAGTTCCTTCAGCTATTCATCATAGGGCATATTCTCCAAGTGCTTCCCAAGCCTTGCTGCCACTGTTTGGACCTGCTTCAGCACCTCAATGTCCTTTCTGTACTGAGGTGCTCAAAACTGAACACAGTACTTCAGGTGAGGCCTCATCAATGCCAAGCACAGGGAAGGATTACCCTCCTAGTCCTGCTCACCACACCATTCCTGATACAAGCCAGGATGCCATTGGCCTTCTTGGCCACCTGGGCATATTGCTGGCTCATATTCAGCCGATTGTTCATCAGTACACCAAGGTCCCTTTCTGTCAAACAGCTTTCCAGCCACTCTCCCCAAGCCTGTAGGGTTGCCTGGGGTTGTTGTGACCAAAATGCAGGACCCAACACTTGTCCCTATTGAAACTCATTCAGTTTACCTTGGCCCATCAATCCAGGTCAACCCCCAACGTAGTGTCAACTGCAAACTTACTGAGGGTGCACTCAATCCCCTCATCAAGACCATTAATAAAGTTGCTGAATAGAAGCAACCCCAGTACTGAGCCCTGGGGGATGCCACTTGTGACTAGTCACCAACTGGATTTAGCTCCACTGACCACAACTCTTTGGGCCTGGCCATCCAGCCAGTGTTTCACCCCGCAGAGCATACGCCTATCCAAACCATGGGCAGCCAGCTTCTCCATGAGGGTGTTGTGGGGGACAGTGTCCAAGGCTTTACTGAAGTGCAGGTAGATCACATCGGCAGCCTTACCTTCATCCGCTGTGCAGCTCACCTTGTCATAGAATGAAATCAGGTTTGTCAGACTGGATCTACCATTTGTAAACCCATGGTGACTGGGCCTGACCCCCTGGTTGATCTTTCACTGATCCATGACGGCTCCTGAGATTATCTATTCCATGACCTTTCCTGGCACCGAGGTGAGACAAATAGGTCTGTAGATACCAGGACCATCTTTCTGGCCCTTTTTGAAGATGGGTGTCACATTTGCTAGTCTCCAGTCTGCTGGGACATCTCCAGTTATCCAGGACAGTCGAAAGATGATGGAGAATGGCTTGGCAACCACATCCACCAACTCCCTCAGCACTCTAGGGTGCAATCCATCTGGCCCCACAGATTGGTGAGCATCCACCTTTTGGAGCAGGTCCAAAACCATCTCATCGTGGATCGTGCAGGGCCTTTTCTGTTTCCCATCCCTATCTACTGGCACAAATGGGCTGTGTGTCCAGGGAGTAACTAGCCTTGCTATTAAAGACTGAGGTACAGAAGGCATTAAGTACCTCACCCTTATACTGTGATAACTGTGTTGCTTCAGCATCCAGCAAGGGATGAATATCTTCCTTAGCCTTCCTCATACTTCTGATGTATTTACAGAAATATATATTTTTGTCCTTCATCTTACTGGCCAAGTTCATTTCTAGCTGGGCTTTGGCTTTTCTAATTTTCTCCCTGCACAGCTTCACCACGTACTTGTAATCGTCCTACATATCTTGCCCACTCTTCTAAAGACCATAAACTTTTCATAAACTGTCATAAACATGACTTGACCATAAACAGTCATGAATGTCATCCTTTTCAAATGATGTGGATGCCAAATGCCTTTACTGAATGCCTTCATAGCTGGTCCTGAGTCATTGTCATGAATATGT
Source organism: Lagopus muta (assembly GCF_023343835.1). Classification (NCBI taxonomy): domain Eukaryota; kingdom Metazoa; phylum Chordata; class Aves; order Galliformes; family Phasianidae; genus Lagopus; species Lagopus muta. The sequence goes on along the minus strand of NC_064472.1, from coordinate 47,387,823 downwards.
ATATCTCCTGAAGAAATACTCCAATATACTTTTGAAAGACATTAAAAGGACAGAATGGAAGTCCTATATAATATGGAAAAATGCAAGTCCAACAGAAAGATTCATTTTTTTTGCTTCTCACATTAATCCATTATTTAGAACTCCCCTGCTTCAAGTCATCATTGTACCAGCAATACCTCTTTGATAATGTCGTGAAAATAGAGCACTCTGGAGGGCTAGTTATTATGAGGGCCAGCAAAAAGCTACTTTTTAATTATTGTCTGGAGTTAAGAAGCTATTTTATGAGGTGGTGACATAATCAGGAAAATCTAAAATATGTTAAAAACAAAATGAGACAAATGTTTCCGGAAACAAAGAAAGCACAGGAATATTATCTGAGAAAGCATTACAGTTTCTGACTGTCAGAAATCAACAAATGTGAGTTATTTGAAAGGGAAATATGTGCACTGACAAGCAAGCATGCATTTTAAATATATATTACACACATATATATATATTAAAAAAGGTCAATTTTTTATTTCAGAAATTCAGACTGTTTTTAGTATTTTAATTCTAAGCAATCGGAGAGAAAATTTACTATTCTAATTGCCGAATGAATTGTATTCAACTGTTTTAGATTAAAAAAAAAAAGTTGCAATTGAAAATTTTTATTAACATAGATGAGATTTTTTGCATAATGCTACCTTAAATACACTGCCAAAACTTTATTCTTAGGAAAGACTTTTTTGTCTTTAATTTGTCTTTGTGGTTTTGTTTATCATAATGGTAGCCTTCAAACTATCTTTCAATCATTTGTTCTACTCTCTTATTGAACTGTAGCATGTTCCATTGCAGTCTGAAAGAATAAAAAGAGGTCTTCAGCAGAGAGATTATTATGACATAGAATTTGTAGTTAATACATAGTACATAGTCATTTTCCAATTCCCTTCAGTATTCTTTTGATTTTATGAAGGTTATTAAACAAACTATACAGGTTACGTAGATGATAAAGGAAATGGATACTAAGTAAATAGACTTTGATCTATAATCTATTTAATAATCTAATTCTCAAAATTGTCTGAGTTGGTTTATGATATTTTCAATTAATATTTATGATCTACATACATATAATAAGAGCTGTGAACTTACATTTTTTTTCATTTGATGTTAGTATGTCCCTAGGCAGGAATAACCAATGATCGAATTCCTTCTTCCAGCGTTCCTACTACCACTTGATTCAAAGATTGATTTGAAGTGCTAGCTACTTTTGTTTGATTCTTCAAGGTGAAACAGAAATGGAAATAGAATTTCAAATCCCACTGAATGTTTTAGTTACATATCAATATGATATTTCTTCGTTAATGTTAATAAAGAAACAAACAAATAAATATAAAAATATTTAAGATTCCTTTTTATTTTTTTTTTAAATTAGCTTATGAAAAATACAGCATTTATTTCTTTGATGCTTTAACAGATAACTAGATATTATATTTTCCCATGGTTTGAATCTGAGTGAGATGAGTCCCAGTAAAAAAGAGAGGTGATATTTGAATAACTCCTGAGTTTGAATGCAAACATACAAGACAGGGAATTTTACACTGCACAAAACACTGTTTAAGAAAGATTCAAAACCTTACAGTCAGTTTAACTTTCTATCTGTATAACATGACTACCAATGAAATTATTTATTTTCTTGTTATGGATAAGAGAATAAAAGTTTTGTTCTTGCTCATCTGCCTCCTACTTCTCCGCAAATTTGTTAATTTCTTTTGTGTTTGTTTTTTTTTTTGTTTTGTTTTGTTTTGTTTTTTTTCATTTCCTTGGGATGGACAACACAGAAAAAATATAAAGAAGTTGTCAGGATATGCAGGGAGAAAATTGGAAGTCATGCTTGAATTTAACCTGTCCAGTGTAGTAAAAGAGAACTAAAATATATATTAACAGTATGATGAGATCTACTTGGTCTATACTGGATGCAGCAGGGAACATGACAACTGAGGTTAAGGAAGAGGCTGAGGTTTTCAGTGCCTTCTTTACATCTGTCTTTAAAAGTCAGATCATTGGGGCACTCTAACTTCTGACCGGGAATTCTGGGATGGGAAGCAGAATAAACTTCAGAATTCAGGTGAAACAATTAGAGAGTGACTACTACCAAGAAATCCTAAGAAAAAGGAAGACAGGCAGAATTAAAATTAGCTAGGGGCATCAAGGAGAACAAGAACAAATTCTACAGATATTTCAGGATAAAAAGAAGGTCAAGGAAGATGTGGGCTCTCTCCAAAAGGAAACTGGAGACCTGGTCACAATGGATGTGAAGAAAGCTGAGGTGCTCAATGTCTTCCTTGTCTCAGGCTTCAAAGCCATGGGTGTTAGCCACATGGCCCAAGTTGCAGAAAGCAATGGTAAGAACTTGCAAAAGGTAGATCTGCCTGCTGTAAGTGAAGGCCAGGTTCAAGACCATCTAAAGAACCTAAAGGTGCACAAGTCCATGGAACCCAAGGAGATCCATCCATGGGTTCTGAGGAACTGGTGGATGAAGCTGCCAAGCCACTATCCATCATATTTGAAAGGTCATGGTAGTCAGTGACGTTCCTGCTGATTGGAAAAGGGGAAAGAGAACCCCATTTTCAAGGAGGTAAAAAAAGAAGACCAGGGAACAACAGGCCAGTCATTCTTACCTTTGTGTCTGGCAAGACCATGGAGCAGATCCTCCTGAAGGCCGCAGTAATGCATGTGGAAATAAAAATGAGGTGATGTGGTTGGTGGAAGCCCACCCACATGGTTTCACCAAGGACAAGTCATACCAAATAAACTTGGTCTCCTTATATCATGGAGTTACAGTGTCAGTGGACACAGAAAGAGCAACTGATATACATATATAGATATATATAGATATATATATATAGATATATATAGATATATATATATATACCCGGATTTGTGTGAAGTATTTGACGCTGTCCACATGACATCCCAGTTGCCAATTTGGAGGAAAATTTATCTGATGGATAGACCACTCTCTGGATAAGGAATTGGCTGGATGGTCACTTTTAGAGAGTTGCAGTCAATAACTCAGTGTCCAAGTGGAGACCGGTGACAAGTGGCATTCCTCAGGAATCGGTGTAGGGATTGGTGCTATTTAGCATCTTTGTAGATGATGTGAACTGTCGGAATGAGTACACCCTCAACAAGTTTGCAAGCCAAGTGGTGCAGTTGACATGCTAGAGGGAAAGAACTTGGACACACTTGAGAGGCACTCCATGCCAACCTCATGAAGTTCAGCAAGGTCAAGAGAAACGTTCTGCATCTGGGTCACAGCAACCTCAAGCACAGATACAGACTGGGGGAAAACGGCTTATGAGAAGCTCTGAGGAGAAGGATTTGAGAGTGTCAGTTGATGAAGACTCAACATGAGCTAGCAATGTGCACTTGCAGCCCAGAAAGCCAACGGTATCCTGAGTTGCTTCAAGAGAAGTGTAACCAGCAGGTCAAGAAAGGTGATTCTGCCCCTCTACTCTGCTCTTGTGAGACCCCACCTGGACTACTGCATGCAATTCTGGTGCTTCCATAGCAAGAAGGACATGGAGTCGTAGGAGCAAATGCAGAGGAGGGCCTCAGAGATTATCAGAGAACTGGAGCACCTCCCCTAAGAGGACAGGCTGAGAGAGTTTTGTCTCTTCAACCTGGAGAAGACTCTAAGAAGACCTTCTCGTGGCTTTCCAGTACTTGAAGGGAGCCTACAGGAAAGCTGGGGAGGGACTTTTTACAAGGGCATGTAGTGACAGGAAGAGGGGAAATGGTTTTAAACTGGAAGGGGGTAGATTTAGAATAGATATTAAGATGAAATTCTTTCCTGTGAGAGTGGTGAGACACTGGAACGTGTTGCCAAGCGAGGTTGTGAATGCTCCTACCCTGTATGTATTCAAGGCCAGGCTGGATGGGACTCTAAGCAATCACAGAATCACAGAATGACAGAGTCACCCAGGTTGGAAGGGACCCCAAGGATCATGTAGTTCCAACCCCCCTGCCTAGCAGGGCCACCAAACATACACATTCAGATCAGGTTGCCCAGGACCCCGTCCAACCTGGCCTTAAACACGTCCAAGGACGGGGCATCCACAGCCTCCCTGGGCAGCCCGTTCCAGGGCCTAACCACTCTCCTAGTAAAGAACTTCCCCCTAACATCCAACCTAAATCTTCCCTCCTTCAACTTAAAACCATTTCCCCTAGTCCTGCTGTTGTCAGCCCTTTTGAAGAGTTTACTCCCCTCCTGGGTGTAGGTTCCCTTCAGGTATTGATAGGCTGCAATGAGGTCACCCCGCAGCCTTCTCTTCTCCATGCTGAACAAGCCCAACTCCCTCAGCCTGTCCTGATAGGGGAGGTGCTCCAGCCCCCTGATCATCTTAGTCGCCCTCCTCTGGACCCTTTCCAAATGGAGATCAAATTGTTACCCCAGAGACTGTGATTCCCTCTGTTTTTGTGGATAATTTGCATTGAACAGCAGAAAATGTAGTAATTTTCTCCTTGTCTCTGTTTCTCCACTGTGAAATTAAACAGTGTAACACATTGCCTCATCAAAATTGCCTGCTATGATGGTCAGCAACTTACGTAACAAACCATGTGAGAACTTCAAGTCTATTACAAAATCCAATAGGGTCATGATGCTATAGAAACTCAGAGTCTGATCTTATTATGGCAACAGAATTTCAGGCAGTACATTAAATACTATCATTAAGAACCAATATGATACTGATAAAATCTTTCAAAACACTGAAATTCTTTTTTTTTAATTATTTTATTGTCATTTTCTTCAGTGAACAACAACGCATAAAATAAAAATTCATATCTACTAGAATGTTTTATAACTGCTAATAGCATGGTACTCTACCACACACCACTCCTTCAACTTAAAACCATTTCCCCTAGTCCTGCTGTTGTCAGCCCTTTTGAAGAGTTTACTCCCCTCCTGGGTGTAGGTTCCCTTCAGGTATTGATAGGCTGCAATGAGGTCACCCCGCAGCCTTCTCTTCTCCAGGCTGAACAAGCCCTACTCCCTCAGCCTGTCTTCATAGGGGAGGTGCTCCAGTCCCCTGATCATCTTTGTGGCTCTCCTCTGGACCCTTTCCAACATCTCTCTTTCTTGTACTGAGGGCTCCACACCTGGACACAGTACTCCAGATGGGGCCTCACAAGAGCCGAGTAGAGAAGGACAATCTTTTTTTATTACTTATATGATGATCATCCAGTAACGATGTTAACCTACACAGATATTTTTTTTCTAACTGAACAACTAGTAGAGAAAATACATTGCAATTTTTGGAGGCTGAAGTGTAACAAACACAGTTCTGCAGTTCTCATGAACAGTGCTAGTGCAATCTTAATAGTAATAATAAACCACTGTAATGTACAGCCTTCCCTTAATTCTGCTCTGATGTGTATTATTTTTTCATATTGTATTTTCCCGATGCCACACATGCTGAGGTTATAGATAGCAATATTGGTGGAATCCCTGGAGCAATGTTAATTCTTCGGTTGTGATAACATTACAATTAGTTTTGATTGTATTTGCTGAGAGTAGAATTCAAGTAACATAATGTTTTGGGCATTATTGCTTGTTGATTTACAGTTTCCTTGCTAATTTCATCTTTTTGTCTTTTAAAAAATTTATCTTACATATGCATTATATAATATGAATTTCAATTTATATATATAAATTTAAAACAGGTTTTCTGTTGTTATCATGGCATCTGTTTTATTTGCCATTGTAATAATCACTTTTATGTTTTCTTCATGGCAGCTGAACATTCCTCTACTGAAGAACATATTTGTCATATTTACTCGAGCTCAGGTCTTGCATATTATAATTCTTCCCTTATTTGTCTCTTAAATTTTCTTTTTCCCTTGTTAGTGGTTTTGCTATCTTGGTTTCAATGATCTGGCTGGTTGCAGTTACCAGTTTTTCCCAGCTGGGATCTTGTTTCATTTTTCTTCATCTCTGCAACACACTGATCTATTTGGAAATGTAGTTCCAGTTGTTTTGTCTCTGCATTTTCTGTCTTCTTTATATTCAGTATCCAGTATTAATGATAGATTATATATTTCTCTGTGATTAGATTATACAACATGCTTTCAAACAGTGCAACTGTAAATAACTTTCAAAATAAATCAAATATTTTGGAATTCTTATAGAAAAAATTTGTATACTGGCTAAGCTGTTGAATACCAGTGAAGCTCAGTGTCTGTGCAAAAGCAGACCTTGTCTTGCAGAAAGTCCAATTTTGCAGCTCAGGAAGGGGTAATACTGCAAGTTTATTTTTGCTAGTCAAACCTGTCTAAATTCCATTTAGAGAAGACAGTATAAATAAACAAGTAAATTCAAAACTACATTAATATACATATGAAATCATTAATATAGTAATTGGCAGTGTACTTAAGATATCAGGTTAGAAAGGAATTTCAAGCTATGGCAGGGGAGATTCAGGCTGGACATCAGGAAGTATTACTTTTCAGAAAGGGTGGTCAGGCACTGGAATGGACTGCCCAGGGAGGTGGTGGAGTCAGCGAGCCTGGGGGTGTTCAAGGAAAGGCTGGATGTTGTGTTGAGGGACATGGTTTAGTGGGAGCTATTGGGAATAGGTGAACAGTTGGACTGGATGATCTTTTAGGTCTTTTCCAACCTTGGTGATTCTATGATTCTATGATTCTATGAATTGCCAGTTCATGCTCATCTGATTCATGTGAATGTATATCTTTTTAGTTAATAAAATATATTCCACTTTCCTTCTGCTCCAAAGTCAAAGGAATTTCCATGAAACTGCCTTAGGAATGCTGTACACGAAACAAGAAAGTAAATCAGAATATAGTTTTGAAGTCTCAGTAGAATTAGTACTCAAAAAATTGTGTAGGCAGTTTTGAAAATGTTCCTTGTTTGTGAATGAAACAAAGTTCTTTTTACTGGAAGACAAGAGGTTCAGATGAACAAATTCGAGAAAAGGACACCTTACCAGTCATTAAAAAATATATATAATTTTTTTTTCTCCAATAAAACTGTGTCTTAGTACACTTGTTTTCCTTTTATTTTATTTTTTTTATTTTATTTTATTTTATTTTATTTTATTTTATTTTATTTTATTTTATTTATTTTTTTCCTAGTTGCTCATGTTTATAAACAGGTGCCACTTAATCTTCTTGTGTCCATACCTGTATGGATCTTGACTAAAAAATGTGGTTTTGGCTTCATATGTTGCTGTACATACAGAATTTATAATTCAGAGTAAACACTCTTAATTTTGTGTAGTTCTTCAAAAATTATATTCTTCCCCTGAAAACAGATAGCAAATTTGAGGAACAAAAATGGCAAAGATTTTAGCATTCTCCAGATACTATCAATTTGCACTATACCACCTTCAAGGATCTGATAAACAATTTTGTGGCTACTCTATGTTTAATAAACAGAGATGAAAAGATATATTTTGAATTTAAAAAGATATTGAAGGAAGCGAACAACATAAAAAGAGAAAAATGTGCATATTCTATAACAAACTGCAGCAATACTTAGAACAGTATGGCTACTATTGCAGTACAGAAACAAAATTAAAGATGGAATATACAGAAAACAATATATATTTTCAGAGTATATCCACCACAAAATCATTTTTCAAAATTAATTGCCTTGTAGGGCCTTTGTGCTTTTCTGAGAAGCATCTGGCATCTGCCATCATACACAGAACATCATTGGTCTAGACAGAACATTTATTTGTACCAATGTGGCACGTCTTATGTTCATTCTTGTAAATTTCTGCTATTTTGGGTGCTTAAAGAAATAACCAGACCAATATGGCTGTTGCTGGCACTTTTTTTTTTTTTTTTTTCTCTAATTTTGTTCCTTGCTGTGCACAAAAAGAATGATGGAGTTGTTGCTGTTTTTTTGTGTGTGTGTTTTTCTTTTTTTTTTTTTTTTATTCCTTGCAACAAGAGCATAAAGGCTTTATGAATCATTGCCACATGCCACAAATTCACATTTTCCATTGTTTTATTTCTGAGGAATATCAGAAAAATTTTAAATATCACAAAGCAGTGTATTTATAAAGAAGCATGGAAACTGGTTAGTTAGATACAGAAAAACTTCAGCTCTGATTTTAAAATCTATTTTGTTGTTGTTTTCTCTAGACTTCTAGATCTATCTGTGTCCATTACGGGGACAGCAGGTCCACAGGCCCACCAGCCCAAAAAGGGGGCAAGGGGAGGGGAAATGGAGTAAAGAGGGAAATAAAAAATGAAAAACAAACAAACAAAAAACAAAATAGAACAAAAAATTGCCATTGCAGAAATGCAAGTTAGTTGAGATCAAAGCTAATAAACTAAATAATGAGAGTTTCTGAAAACCAAGGTTCTTATTCTGATCCACCAGGGAGCAAAAAGACATAGTCTTGTAACTTCCATTCAGTTTTATCTTTCCCACCAACTAGAAAATGGAAACCCAACAGCAAAGTTTTCGGGAGCTGTAGCATATTTCTTCTTTTCTGAGACTCCCAGTGCACTGTATGATGTGATGATGTGGAACATCAATAACAAAAATTATAAAACCATGACAGTTGCAAATAAAAATATTGCTTCAGTATAGACTATTTATTTCTATTTTTATTTTTTTAAATTTTTAGTGAGTTTTGAATAAAACCTTGAATGACAGACCAGTTTTAATAAGTTTAGCTTAAAAATCAGTAAAGAAGCTTATAAAAATATAGTGTTTATAATTGAATAAAAGTTTCTAAGAAAGGAAGGAAAGTAAAATGAAAACATGGTTGTTGAGAGTCACTGTTTAATTTGCTTAGAGTTTTGGCAGTACTGAAGAGAAAATGGATCAGGCAGATTTTTCTGAGCAAGCTCAGATGTCAAAAGGAAGAGCTCTTATAGGATATAATAAACAAAAAAACATTCTGTGGCTTTCAGTCTTGAGTGGCATTGGCCTCACTGGTTTTGTTACCTTGCTGCTGTGAAGCAGTGCTCTGGTTTCATGCCATCACTCATATTCATTCATCAGTTGCTGTGAATTGTATTGTGTGTAGTGCAGGGCTTCAGGGAGAAATACACAAAGTCCTCAAGCAGGGCAATTAAGATGACTAAACTTGAAAATCAGTTTCTAACAACTTAGAACAGTAGACTAACATGTATTTGAACAGAAATATATTATTTCGAGATTTGAAGGGGATGAGTTGACTAACTTCTGAATAAATGCTTAATTATGATTTATTTAAAATAAGAACTATGAGAAATAATAATGGGGACGGCTGTTCATATAACATTCTCAGTGTGCATTCTTAAAGAATTTAAGGATGTGTATTCAAATTGCTGAGAGTAATTTGGACAAGTGAATCAAAAAAACTAAATTAGAAGTTAAAATTTGGTAGATACTCTGAGGATGTTCTCTACACAGAAGATTGGAGAACTGAACACTTTAATGCTTCAAAGAGAAGCTTATGGCAGAACCAAGATCCACAACTTTGGTCAAAAGAGTGAAGTATGTGGCTGCAAATGTCTGGATCTTTTTGGTTTGTGAAAACAAGACCTACAGGGATGTGTTTATGTGAGCATGTGCATGTGTAAGTGCATGATGAAGAAAAACAGGGCAGGTCTGAAGCCACTACTTTGTGACACGAATACAAGGATCAGAAATCAAAATAATGGCTCCAAGATATCCCCTACAACTGAGGATTAACTGGAAGAATGTCTATCACCTGAACTTCCCTATTTGACAGAGTACACAGTCATTTCTAGAAGATATGATAGATACAATCGGGTAGACATGGTATATTTGGATTTGCTGTGGATGTTGCCTTCACTGTCTTAGACAGCATATTTTCCCTGTTAAATTTGTCTGGAGAATTTTATTTCCTTAACATCATCTGTATTAATCATCTGCAGAAGATAATAAGTATATAAAGAAGAAGATATATATCCAGTATGTGAAGTGTATCACATTTGTTGATGTTAGAATTTAGTGGTTATGCATTCTAACAATTATGTCACTGTTAGCATTTTACGAAGCAAAAAAGTTGTGTTATCCAACCACTACTGTAATTCTTGCCAGAGGAAAGTACAGTATCACTTGATAATTTTTCCTGTAAAAATCTGAGAGACTGACAGGGCTAACACCTTCTTTTACAAAGTGTTTGAAGTAAATAAAGAGGACAAACAACTTCTTTTTAAATTTAATCAGTTTTCTCACTGAATGTCAAATATACTGAGAATTCTTCATTAAATGAAGAATATTAAAGCATGAATAGGAAATAATACCTTTTGTTAGCATAACTGAAATGATAAGAAAATACACTATTGGCTCACGTTGAATACATGTTAAGGAAGAAAAAGCATGGAGAAGCAAGAAGAAAATGAAAAATATTTTTCTTATGGGAAGACTGCCTCAGAGAAAAAGAGCCTGAACTAAAACACTGGTATAAGGGAGATGGAAGAAGTTAATGTCAAAGTCAGTAGCGGCTGAGTGGAGGGTTAAAAAAGATGCTGGCATCTGAGGTAAAGTTTTAGGGCCATTCAAATATGTACTTCAAATCCAGTTTCAACAACTGCAAGCTCACAGGGTTGGGATCCAAACAAAAAATTTTTACAAAGTGTGTGGGAAATTAAACATCCTAGCACTGTTTTACTCTTGGCATGAAAGAAATACTAATGCAAAATTACTGTCTTTATTTTTAGGAGTTGTTTCTTAGTTTGCTTTTTCAGGGGTGAGGAGGGTAGGATGTTTGCCTGTTAAATATGCAGGATTACTAATAAGGAGAAATAATTATATTTTCCTTTATTTGTTTCCATGGAGGATATGCTTTCAGTATGAGTATTTTTGTCTAGTTATATACATATGCAAGTATTTGAGAAATACATTTGTGGGGATATGTATACAGGAAGATATATAAATATTTGTGATATCAGTAACCATTTGTAAAAAATTAAGAAAATATTTGTTTTAAAAGTAATTGAAATGACTCAGATATGGGCTAATAAGTCACATTTCCTTTAGCAATATAAACTATACAGATCCTTATTAGCCTTTACTGACCAGCATTCTCCACATTCATTTACATTTTAATGATCTCTTTTGAGGACAAATGTAAACTGCCTGTGAGCATTACTAAGAATCTTTGTAGTAGCACCCACATGCATTACAGAATCTTAGTATGCACTGTGTTGAAAGAGACCTTAAAGATCATCTAGTTCTAAACTTCTTAGCTAACTTAATTTTTTTTCTCCAACCAATACAATTTTGCCAGAAATATCCACACGGATTGAAATATAAAAATATTAAAATAATTCATGAAAACGAAATTCTCATTAAAAAGGATTTTTTTTATTGTTTTAATTAAATTACACATGAAACTCAAAATTATAAAGTCCATTAGTATAGTTAGGTAGAAAAAAATCATACCTCTAACTCCCATACCTATTCTAAACCAGATGGTCCCATTATAAAGTGCATGGTTTCATAATTCAATTTATATTTGTAAATATAAAAAAAAAAATTCAGATGTATTTTGATCTGCCTGTATATATTAGTAACATTTACATTAAGAAAAATACAAGAATGTATGTATTTCTTACTATCTTGCCAATCCAAACTAGTCTAATTTCAGTTCATTTTGTAGAGAAAAACAACGTCATGAACCAGCTTTTCTGGGTCAAATTGCCTGTTCTGATTTCATCCTAATTTTTATATGGAAAATATATTCAAATATACAAATTTCTACATGCAGGAATGTCTTTCAGAGTAAAGCACTTGAAAATTTTATTAAAAATGCATCCATATTATATTGATATATTTTTAAGAAACAGTATGTTATAGTCCTAATGATATAAATATAAATGTTTTCTATACTTTTATTGATAAAATTACAGATTTCATGTCACACATTTTTGAAGACAAGAAGCAAACAAGTTCTATCACTTGGTGCCTCAATAGATCATCATAACTAACTGCTGAGTTTTCTGAGTGGTAATGAAAATATCAACATTAAATACTGAGTATATATATTATTGATATTACTGTGTTTATGTCCTGCAAATCATTTTATACAAAAATTATGCTAAGTATGCATGAATTCGTTCTACTGTTTTGTCTACTTTATGTTTTCTAAAATTCCTTTCCCCAAAGATATATCTTTTATTCTTATATAAAATTATTTTAAGGTAATTAAGTAAGAAAGTTTCGACTTCACTTGTTGGTAATGTTAAATCTAAAAGAAATTTTTCATTCCAATGTGGGTAAAGACTGTAGAAACTTATAATGGTTTATCTTAATGTCACAGAGTTAACTAGATCAACTAGATTAACTATGCCCGTGACAGGAGGGCAGTAGGCTCCCCCCCCCCCCCCCGCCCCCTTTCCCTCCCCCTCCCCCTCCCCACAAAATGGGAAGGGAAAAGGAAAAGGGATAGGGAGACGGGAGCTGGGCTCAAGGAAGGCAGAAAAAAACAGTGGCAACAATCTATGGAAGAAAACTTATTTTACTAATTGTGATATTGGAATGCAAGATAACACAATATAATACAATCTGATTGAAATTGAGACTAATGAATCAAATAAGATAGGAGAGAGAGTTCCTGAGACCAAGTCAAACCTGAAAAGCTTGAAACAGCTAGGAAAGCACCCTCCAGCACCAACTGCAAGGCAGTACAAGACTGCCCCATCCCATGGGCCAGATCCCATGACTTCCATAAATGTATAGTGGAATAGGTACCTGGAATTGGAGCATTAACACTTTAACTCCCAGTGCACTGCATGATGTTATGATGCTGAATACTGAAAACCAAAAGACATAAAACCACCACACTTAATTATTATATTAAGCAGTTAAAAGACTAAAACTAACCTTTTGAAATAATAAAAAAAAATCCATTACTGTTTTCTTACTCTAATGTTTATTTCAGTGCTTTAAAATATCAAGTTTCTAGTTATTAACAGGATACCTATGTTTCCTACTAATAACCATAGGATCATCAGTGTATAAATCAAGCACAGGCCAAATGCAAGTTTGCCCAAACTGATTGTACTAAAGAGGAATATGGCAATCATCATCAGCTGGAGACAGCGAGTCCGACAGGGCTGAATGCAGACCTTGACAGATAGTAATACTGTCCCACAATGCCAGATCATAAACTTTTAACATGATTAGGTGAATATCAGCAATATTTTTCATTAGTTGATTGCACATAGCTCAAGTGTGAACTACGTAGGTGACAGTGGAACACTACGGAGGGAATGCATGTACAATTCTAATTCCATCTCTAATTCACCCCTTCCACATACACATTCACACAATTGAAATCTGCATGTATTACACAATATAAGCACTTGTGCCACTTGCTGAGTAAAACACAGTAATTATCAGCAGTGATATTTTGACCTATGTGTGTGTGTCTCTGAAGACATGCTTTTTTATTTTTTTAAAATCAAATAGACATGTAAGTTTTTTATTCAATCATTAAACTTAGGCTTGTTCATTAAAAAAAAATTTCATTAAAATATTAATGATTTGCTTGTTCACTATGGGAAAAATCCAGAATGCTCATGCAGTGCTGAAAATTTTTTAATTTTCAGTGTCTCAAAAATCTCACAAGAAGTATAAAATAACAAATGATACATTTGTAATTAGTTTTGTGATATTTATTTTATCAGTGTTTGTTATTTGGATTACATGGTGGCAACATATAAGTAATACAGACACGTATCAATCTGCTTTACCCACTTTTTCACCATTTCACAGAAACCATAAATTGGCTGAATTGTGCATATAAAGGCAACTTTTTTTTGTGTATAAAACTAACACAATAAGTGTCTCACTCCAATTTATAGGAGGGAGAGGAGGTTCTTTTATTATCTATATACCCGGCGTGAGATTAAGAAGCAACGGTTCAAATGTTGGTCCAACCAGTTTATTACAAATCTTAATCAGGGAAATGGGGAAGGGGAGGATGGACACTATTATGAATTAGGGTAATGAGGAAGGGAAGGAGGGCGATAGAAAAGATAGAAAAGAAGAAGTAAGGGGTCTTTATAGGCAGCAAGAGGGAGATAGTCACCACCATGGATCCAGCAAGGTTCATAGTTCCGTCTTTGATCCTCAGTAGTGGTGGGTCGTCGGGCATTGCTGTTCTACTAACGACGAAGGACGACCACGACCATGGTGATGATGGCCCCTTTTCAGTGCTTCAAAGTGGTTGAGTCAGCTATCTTTGGAGTGACAGCTCAAATCCAAAGTGGTTGAGTCAGCTCTCCTTTGAGTGGCAGCTGAAACCCAAGGTGGTTGAGCCAGTTCTCCTTGCGGTGGCAGCTTCTGGCTCTGGGATCTCAGCAGGAACCTCCTTTGTTCTTATCTTTCTGGCCTTGCAAGCAGATAAGAGGAAGCAGGGAGGCACCAACTTGTATCTTGCCTTCGCAGGATAGAATGGTATCATCCCCCAGCCTCCCATACTAAGCTGGAGCGGTTTGGTCACAGGCCAGATCTTCCGCCAGTGAACACTCCTGAGCACTCTCTTCCGCTCTTCTACAGAGCAAGCAGCTCTGGGGGAAGGGGCTTGCAAATGTTCCCAAAGCAATATGGACTGTCACACAGTTAGCACCCATCAGCTGCCTCCTCAACAAGTCACTCAGAGTCTTATCACAAGAAAAACCTCAGGAAGCAAGCTTTGAGCCAAAAAAAAACAAAGAAGGATTCTCAAGTAAGTTAAAAGTTTTATGATATAATCTAAAACATAAGATAAGAGTAAAGAACAAGAGAAAAATATCCCACTAGTTTGATGTTACTTTCTGGCCCTTTTATACATATGTATATTTTTTTAACAAAAAAAAAAAATTAAAAAAAAGTTCTGTTACTTATATACATTTCATACATTTTATTTTATGCATTATCCATTTATATGTAGATCAAGACAATTCCTCTTCATTCATTGCAGCCCAGGCAGTCCAAAAGTTTGGAAAGCCACAGTACAAATCTTTGCAACAGCTGCTGAATAACACTAGTCTCAAAACAGAATCCTGAGGTACACCACTCATCACTAGACTTTACCTGCACATAAAGCCATTGACCACAAACCTTTGTCTGCATCTATCCAACTAGTATCTTATCCATCAAATAGTCTGCCCTTTAAATTTGTATCTTTCCAGTTTAGATATAGGGATATCAAAGGTGTTGCGCAGTGCCCGGCTTGATCATGATAGTTGCTCTTTCTTTGTCCACCATCGGGGGCTATCAGAATGGCCAGCCTTTGTGAAGCCATAGTGATTCTCAGATCACCCTCTAGTATTGCTTGTGCATTAGCATAGCATCCAGAATGATCTGCTCCATGCTGATTATTGCTTATTGGTTTAATAACGATTATTGGTCATTTCTTTCTTATTTGTAAGAGAGTACACTCTCTTCAGCCTGTCTTTTCTGACCTATGTAGCTACAGAATCTCTTCTCCTTATTTTTCACATCCTTTATCAATTTTGATTCCATTTGTGCCTTAGCTTTCCTGATCCCATCTCTGCATGTCTGGACAGCATCCTTGTATTCTTCCCAGACCACGTATCCCTGCTTCAAATGTCTGTACAATTTCTTTTTATCTATCATTTTGACCAGTAAATGGTCCTTGTTCAGCTATGCACATTTCCAGCCATTTCCGTTTGATTTCCTATACTGGGGGATGGAGAGCTCTTGTGTTCTCAGCAAGGCATCCTTCAAGAGCTGTTAACTCTGTTCCATTCCTTTGTCCTTTAGAACAGCTTCCAGAGGACCTTATTCGATTATTCCTTAAATAATTCTTAAAGTTACTCTTCCGAATTTCAAGAACCTAACTTTGCGCTTCTCTAGGCATTTATTCCTCAAGATCATAGATTCAACCAGGATGGGATCCATACTGTTTATCTGCTCTGGTACTAATATTGATCCTGAATGTTTAGTTCCTAATTCCTGCTTATTTATATGTTGTTAGTAAAACAGTAATCACTTTGATTCTGATTCAGTTCAAACTATTTTTTTTTCCTGTGACAACCATTGGAGAAAGAAAATGGGGCCAAAGTGATCAGTCTTGGACTAGCAATGTCTGAAGGTCTATGCACCTGAAATACTCAAAAGAAAATGCTCAACCACAACAGTGAAAAAAGAACATTGAAAAAATACAAACTTAAAATTATCTGTCTGTGTATAATAACTACATATTCACAGTATTTTCTTGAGGTTTATAATTTGCAGGTCTTTCTGCCAGCACTGCTGTCTCAAAACTTTTTTTATTTTACTTTTCACACATAAATCCAAGATGTGTGTCTTGATTAAATGAGCCCTGCCATTACATCTTAAGTACTGTCATGTGTTTTGCTGTTTCTTACTGTAAGAGGAGATTAAGTTTGTTTGCATGTTCAACCAGGCAATGCAAATGAATCTCTCTTTATATAGAATACATCAGTCAGGTAATCTAGAAAATATGAAGGAAATTTTTTAGAAATAACTAGCTCTTCTCCTCCTATTTGATAAAGAAACAGAAATTTAGCAGTAACCAGTCTGAAGTAACAAGAAACAAAAATAAATTAAAACAAATCAATCAATCAAACAAACAAACAAATGAATAGCACAGAACTTTATTCTGCAGTGATTCTGCTGGTTAAAGACAGAAAACATCACAAGTGAAAAGCCTCACTACTTCCCTCTGTTCTGATTGCTGTGGAATCATAACTGAAAATAAAATGCATCTTCTGAAAGCATTCAATTCATGTTTGTTTAATATTTTGAAACTGTAAATTTAATGCTCCCAGCTGTGATAACGTATGTTAATATTTTTATTTTAAAGCTTCTGATGTGATAAAATAAATGACAATCTAGAATGCTTAGTATCTAAAACGAATTTTAGACAGAAAGAAATTCACTGCTGACAACGACCCTCTTAAAATAAACATGTTTTCCTTTCTGTATTATAAATTAATTGTTTCAATATATTGACTGACCAGCTTCATTTCACTTGGAAACATCTGCATGCACATTTTTATTTTTCATCTCTTCTGGAGATATATTTTCAATGTCAGTTTGCCAAACTTCTATTTGTCAAAAACAGACTTATAAAGGTGACAGATTGAAATCCAGAACTTAGAATTGCATTTCATGAAGATGCATTGCCCTGCTGGAGGGTCATTGAACAGAAAATGCTAAATCCATTGGCTTAAAAAAATGTTCACCTTGCATTACTTTCACTTCTTGATCATCTACTTACATGTACATTAATGAAACATTTGGGATTTTTTTTGGTTTTGTTTTGTTTTTCATTTTTTTTTTTAATCTTCCAAAGTCTTTTGCACTAAATTATTATATGGTTGCATTTTTTTTAAGGTAATAAAAAGTGGCTACAATATTGTTTAAAAGGTCAGTATAAGACCTTGTGCTATATGAAAACATAAAATATGCAAAAGCAATTTATCATCAAATCTTTATTTAATGCAAATACAGTGTCTTTCTCACATAGCTCAAAAAAGCTTGATTGCAATTAGCATATAATAATAGCAGGAAGATAGAGAATTGTTGCTGTATAAAAGCTAGAGAAGCAAAGCAAAGTAAGAAAAGACTTTTTTTGTGTGGGTAAAATCTTTGTGTTTTTAATTGAAATATGCTTTATAATGAACTTCACAGTTAAACATAGATTATAGTGAATTTCCATTAACAAATCTGGCCATTGATTCCACTAGGCAGAAAGACGTAGCCAAAAAGAATATGGCAAAACAGACAGAACGTCTGTCCAAAAATGGGCTTGTTTAGGTCTTGGGCTTCAGGAGTGACTGAGCCTGTCACTACTGGTGAAGGGTGGCAGGGAAACCACCTGCATAATTTGTGAACAGGAAGGTGATGTGTTCATCATGGTGGCAGAGCTCGAGGAGGAAGTGGAGAGCATTAGAAAGTGCAAGCCACATAGAGTGGTTGGGTTCAAAGAGACATTTAAAATCACCTAGTTCCAACCTGCCTGCCATAAGGCAGGTACATCTTCTTCTAAACCAGGTTACTCAAAGCCCCATCCAGCCTGGCCTTGAATGCATCCAGCGAAGGGGCATTCACAACCTCGCTTGGCAACACGTTCCAGTGTCTCACCACTCTCACAGGAAAGAATTTCATCTTAATATCTATTCTAAATCTACCCCCTTCCAGTTTAAAACCATTTCCCCTCTTCCTGTCACTACATGCCCTTGTAAAAAGTCCCTCCCCAGCTTTCCTGTAGGCTCCCTTCAAGTACTGGAAAGCCACGAGAAGGTCTTCTTAGAGTCTTCTCCAGGTTGAAGAGACAAAACTCTCTCAGCCTGTCCTCTTAGGGGAGGTGCTCCAGTTCTCTGATAATCTCTGAGGCCCTCCTCTGCATTTGCTCCTACGACTCCATGTCCTTCTTGCTATGGAAGCACCAGAATTGCATGCAGTAGTCCAGGTGGGGTCTCACAAGAGCAGAGTAGAGGGGCAGAATCACCTTTCTTGACCTGCTGGTTACACTTCTCTTGAAGCAACTCAGGATACCGTTGGCTTTCTGGGCTGCAAGTGCACATTGCTAGCTCATGTTGAGTCTTCATCAACTGACACTCTCAAATCCTTCTCCTCAGAGCTTCTCATAAGCCGTTTTCCCCCAGTCTGTATCTGTGCTTGAGGTTGCTGTGACCCAGATGCAGAACGTTTCTCTTGACCTTGCTGAACTTCATGAGGTTGGCATGGAGTGCCTCTCAAGTGTGTCCAAGTTCTTTCCCTCTAGCATGTCAACTGCACCACTTGGCTTGCAAACTTGTTGAGGGTGTACTCATTCCGACAGTTCACATCATCTACAAAGATGCTAAATAGCACCAATCCCTACACCGATTCCTGAGGAATGCCACTTGTCACCGGTCTCCACTTGGACACTGAGTTATTGACTGCAACTCTCTAAAAGTGACCATCCAGCCAATTCCTTATCCAGAGAGTGGTCTATCCATCAGATAAATTTTCCTCCAAATTGGCAACTGGGATGTCATGTGGACAGCGTCAAATACTTCACACAAATCCGGGTATATATATATATATCTATATATATCTATATATATATATCTATATATATCTATATATGTATATCAGTTGCTCTTTCTGTGTCCACTGACACTGTAACTCCATGATATAAGGAGACCAAGTTTATTTGGTATGACCTGTCCTTGGTGAAACCATGTGGGTGGGCTTCCACCAACCACATCACCTCATTTTTATTTCCACATGCATTACTGCGGCCTTCAGGAGGATCTGCTCCATGGTCTTGCCAGACACAAAGGTAAGAATGACTGGCCTGTTGTTCCCTGGTCTTCTTTTTTTACCTCCTTGAAAATGGGGTTCTCTTTCCCCTTTTCCAATCAGCAGGAACGTCACTGACTACCATGACCTTTCAAATATGATGGATAGTGGCTTGGCAGCTTCATCCACCAGTTCCTCAGAACCCATGGATGGATCTCCTTGGGTTCCATGGACTTGTGCACCTTTAGGTTCTTTAGATGGTCTTGAACCTGGCCTTCACTTACAGCAGGCAGATCTACCTTTTGCAAGTTCTTACCATTGCTTTCTGCAACTTGGGCCATGTGGCTAACACCCATGGCTTTGAAGCCTGAGACAAGGAAGACATTGAGCACCTCAGCTTTCTTCACATCCATTGTGACCAGGTCTCCAGTTTCCTTTTGGAGAGAGCCCACATCTTCCTTGACCTTCTTTTTATCCTGAAATATCTGTAGAATTTGTTCTTGTTCTCCTTGATGCCTTGTCTAGATCTAATTCTGTCTGGGTTTTATCTTTCCTAATCCGATCCCTGGCTGCCTGGACAGCTTCCTTGTATTCCTCCCCGTTTCTGCTTCCACTTCGTATATACTTTCTTTTTGAGCTTAAGTCCAGGAGTTCCTTGTTCTCTGGATGCCTCCTCGTATTCTTTCCTGCCTTCCTTTTTCTCGGAATGCACTTCTTCAGAGATTGAAGGAAATGGTTCTTGAATACCAACCAGCTTTCTTGGGCTCCTCTCCCCTCCAGGCCTTTCTCCCATTTAACTCTGCTAAGCAGTTCCCTCAAGATTTTAAAGTCTGCTCTTCTGAAGTCCAGAGTAGCAAGCTTGGTGTTGTGAGAATCCTTCTTTGTTTTTCTGGCTCAAAGTTTGCTTCCTTAGGTATTTTGTTGAGGAGGAAAGTGATGGATGTTGCGTGGCAATCAACATCGCTGTGTTGACAATTTTACATCTTTGAAACTGTTTGCCTTCGGAAGATAGTGCTCAGGACTGTTTACTGGCAGAAGATCTAGCCTGTTACCAAATAACTCCTGTTTGCTATGGAAGACTGAGGAACAATGCCATTCTATCCTGCGAAGGCAAGATACAAGTTGGCGCCTCCCTGCTCCCTCTTATCTGCTGGCAAGGCCAGGAAAATGGGAACAAAGGAGTTTTCTGCTGACATCCCAGAGCCAGAAGCTGCCACTCAAAGGAGAGCTGACTCAACCACTTTGGATTTGAGCTGTCACTCCAAAGACTGCTGATTCAACCACTTTGAAAGCATTGAAAAGGGGCCATCATCGCCATGGTCATCGTCGTCGTTGTCAACAGGACAACTGCCTGATGACCCACCGCTACTGAAGATCAAAGACTGAACTACGAACCTCGAACCTCGCTGGATCCATGGTGGTGACTATCTCCCTCTTGCTGCCTATGAAGACTCCTTGCTTCTTCTTTCCTATCTTTTCTATCGCCCTCCTTCCCTTCCCCCATTACCCTAATTCATAATAGTGTCCGTCCTCCCCTTCCCCATTTCCCTGATTAAGATTTGTAATAAACTGGTTGGACCAACATTTGAACCATTGCTTCTTAATCTCACGCCGGGTATATAGATAATAAAAGAACCTCCTCTCCCTCCTATAAATTGGAGCGAGACAGGTGTGTACCCTCTTTGACACCCTAAGGATTTTGAACTTCAGCATTTCACGGTCACTGCAGCCTAGGCTACCCTTGAGCTTCACATTACTCACCAGCCTTCCTCACAGGTGAGGACAAGATCCAGAATAACACCTTTCCTTTTGGATTCCTGTAATACTTGGAAGAGGAAATTATCATGAACACATTCCATGAGCTTCTTGGATTTCTGGTGCACTGTTATGTTATTCTTCCAACAGATATTGGGGTAGCTCAACACAGCAAAGTGCAATGTTTTGCACTTGAGCTGGAGGAATCCCAGGCATCTATACAGACTGGAAGGAAACGTCCTTGAGAGCAGCCCTGCAGACAAGGAACTGGGAGTCTTGATGGATGAAAAACTGAACATGAGCCAGCAGTGTGTTCATGCAGCTTGGAAAGCAAATGGTATCCTGGGCTCCATCAGAAGAGGAGTGGCCAGCAGGGACAGGGATGTGATCATTTCTCTCTACTCTGCTCTTGCAAGGCCCGATCTGGAGTACTGTGTCCAGGCCTGGAGCACCCAGTACAAGAAAGACAGAGAGCTCTGTCTTCTCTGGAGAAAAGATGATTAGGGGATTGGAGCTGGAGCTAGATGAGGAAGACAGGCTGAGGGAGCTGGGCTTGTTCAGGCTGGAGAAAAGAAGGCTGCCAGGTAACCTCATTGCAGCCTTCCATTATCTAAAGGGAGACTATAAACAGGAGGGGAATCAACTCTTTGAGAGGGCTGATAACAGCAGGACAAGTAAAAATGGTTTTAAGTTGAGGGAGGGAAGATTTAGGTTGGATGTCAGGGAGAAATTCTTTACAGAGGGAGTGGTGAGGTGCTAGAACAGGCTGCCCAGAGAGGTTGTGGATGCCCCATCCCTGGAGGTGTTCAAGGCCAGGTAGGATGGGGCCCTGGGCAGCCTGGTCTAGTATTAACTGGGGATGTTGGTGGTCCTGCCTATGGCAGGGGATTGGAGATTCATGATCTTTGAGGTTCCTTTCAACCTGGGCCATTCTGTGATTCTGTGATTCTGTGATTCTATGTGTGGTTAAAGTCCCCCATGAGGACCATGTTTTATGAATATGAAGCTGCTCCTATCTTTTATCAAGGGCCTCATCCACTTTGTCTTCCTGTTCAGGCAGCCTGTAGGATAATCTCATTACAATGTCTCCTTCCCCTGCCTTCCTTTTAACCCTAATCCTTTGCTCTCTATCAGCTCTCTGTCTATCCTCAGGTGAAGCTCTATGGACACCAGGTCCATTCATGTAGAGGGCAACCATCTTCCTTTCTCCTCTGCCTGTCTTTCCTATAGAGTTTATATCCACCTATTTCTACATTCCAGTCATGACAGTCATCCCACTACATCTCAGTGATGCCAATGACATTACAATCCTGCAGGCATGCATACGCCTGCAACTCTTCATTGTTCTTCACGCTCCACACATTGCTTATCTTATATATGTGCTATTGCACATACCTTACTTTCCCATGATCATACTCCAGGCCCAGGGCAATCATGATCATTGTCAGATTCAAAGTGTAATGATTTGAGGATTTTCACTCCTGGCAACTCTAGTTTAAAGATCTTTTGATTAAATTGAAAAGCTTGCTGCAAAAGATGGTGTTCCCCTTGTCTGACAGATGAACCTCATCCTTCCCCAAAAGACCAGATTTCACAAAATTAGTTCCATGACATAAATAGTGAAACCTACCTTGTCACTCACAACACCACTCCTTTAGCCATTTATTGATTTTCTTTGTTCTGTTGGTCCATTCCCTCCCTACTTCCAAAATCTGGAGGACTGATGAGAAGACTGTCTGTGCTCCTGAGTTCTTCACTGCTGCTCACTCTTTGTAATCCCAGATAGACTGCTGGAGTAACGGGTAAAGGGTTAAAATGAGGGTCATTAGAGATGAGACTAGGGGAATGATGATGGGCTTGAGGGTGAGGTGAATGGCTCAGCTAAAGTTCTTCTACTCAATGCACACTGCACCAGCAACAAACAGAAAGAGCTAGAAGCCATTGTGTGGTAGGGAAGTCATGCCTTAATTACTGAAACATGATGGGATTGCTTCCATGACTGGAGAGCTGCAATAGATGGCTATAAGCTCCTCAGATGTGATAGACAAAGAAGGAGAGCTGCTGGCTTGTCTCTCTATTTTAGAGAGTGTTTCAATGTTGTTGAGCTCAGAGCTGGGAATAAGATTAAGTCTCTATGGGTAAGGATCATGGGGAGGGCCAATAAGGCTGACATTCTGGTGGGATTTTGTTACAGACTGCCTCATCAGCAGCTGGCAGAAGTTGCACGATCAGCAGCTCTTGCTCTCAAGGGGGACTTCAACATTCTTTATATATACTGGAAATATAATATAGTGCAGAAGAAGCAGTATGGAAAGATTCTAGAATATGTGGAAGATAATTTCCTGACACAGATGGTAAGAAAGAGATGGTAAGAAAGTCTACCAGGCAAGGCGCTCTGCTAGACCTGGGCTGTTCACAAACAGAGAACTGGTGGGAGAAGCAGCTTAGGAGAGACCTTATTGTTCTCTACAACTACCTGATGGGAGGTTGTGGCAAAGTGAGGTTTGGCCTTTTCCTGCTTAACTAGTGACAGGACAAGAAAGAATGTCCTCAAGTTGTACCAGGGAAGGTTCAGACTGGATATTAGGAAAAAGTACTTCTTTGAAAGAGAGCTCAGGTGGTGGAACAAGCTGCCCAGGCATGAGTCATCATCTCTGGCGTTGTTCAAGAAACATTCATATGTGGTACTAAGGGACATGGTTTCGTGTGGAAATATTGGTGATAGGTGGAAGGTTGGACTAGATGGTCTTGGAGGTCTTTTTCAACCTTGATGATTCCACAATTCTATTATTCTGTGAATTTCTTACAGCCATTTAAATATCATGAGTGATTAATCCCAACACATTTCCTTAGCCTTTTACACAATACACAATTCAAGGGAGAAATAAAACAAATCTTTAGTTTTAGGTCCGTAAGTTTGTCAAATTACTTTCAATTTTAGTCAGACAAATGTACTTTAGTGCTTTAGTACCATCATGACTGATACATGAGAATAGATTTATAGAGAAGTTGTAAATCATGCATACTTTATTAAAAAAAAAAAGAAAAAAAAAAAAGAATAAAAGAATAAAAGCAGAGTATTATGTGATATAAAAATAGCCCATAGCTTGTAAATAGTTTATATAAAAAATGAAGCCAGCATTTATTCACTGTGGAGTTAAATTACAAGGTAAAAATTAAAGGTATTTCAGGATTTGAGTGATCCTTAAGTATCCTCAGATTTGAATGCCTCTATTTCACCTGAATTAATACATTCACTATTCATCATTTAAGATAATGATTTTAAAATAAAATAAAATAAATACATTTTATATATATAAAATAAAAATATTTATTACATTCATTGAAAATGTATTACTGATTATTTAGCTTTATAAAAATAGCATCTAGTTGCATTCTATTTTTTAAATTTTGAGTGCTCTTATGTTGAAAAGGGAAAAAAAAAACCAGCAAGAAATCTATTTTAGATCAATCTGGAACACAAACTACAATAAATATTTTCAATATAAACAACTCTTTTTTTCATCTAGCTAGCCTCTTACATGTCATTCATTTTGTTACTAGACTCTTTAGCAAGAAACGTTTCACTTTGTTATTATGCACTCTGTTATGACAAACAAAATTTGGTCACAATATACATATATATCCTCCTAGACTAAAATTGGCAGTCTCTTCATTCAGGAAAAATTCCTTAAAAAATAGTGGCTTTCAAGAGATTTAGTTTATTAACTATCAGCAGATGAAACATCAGCATAAGTAGGATAAGGAGCAGTTCAATAATAAATAGGCTATAACTTTCATGCAAATGATAGAAAATCTGGAGTTTTATTTAGTATTTATTTTATTTATTTATTTAGTATTAAAGACATTCTCCTTTCCCTAGCACATTCGTAAACTTTTATTTATTACTGGGCAGGTTGCAGTTTAATTCTCCCAGTTATTGACATTAGATCATTATCTGCATAAACTCTGGTTTGACATTAAACCTTTTGAAATCTGTTGAATCTCTGGAGTCAACGATTCTGATTCATGAAGTCTTAAAAAACATTTAAATTTATGTTTGTTTCACACAGGAGGGATAAGGGAAAAAAAAAAATCATTCAGAATCTTTTAGCAAATGGTGAACTTGCCCCAAAATTCTAGTTTCAATGTCAGAAATATTTAGTTTGCATGCTTAGAGACTTTACACTAATAGAAGGAACAAAAAAAGTCTTGAGATAGTTAGTTTGCTTAGTTTATCCCAGATCACCTCAAGGCCAGGAAAATAGACTCCACAGCTAACAAAATTTACCTGTTTTCTAAGGGAAACAAATCAAAACAAAATAAAAACAAAACCGAAGCTTGTAATGCCACAGATCTTTGCCAAAACAATCTATTAATTGAAAACTGTATATCATTAAAATTTCCTTTACACTGAAAAATGTTTATGAAATCTGATTTTCAGAACCTTACCTTTCCATTTCTTTTATATTTTATATTGTTTACTTGACTCTTCATATAAACTTCTAAATTATTACCATGGTAATTTTGTAATTTTGTAAATGTAGATGTAGAAAATGTATTATGTAACATATTATAAGAAGCATTATTTCTGATTTCCATTTGATGACCAAAGAATAAGGCAGACATATTATTAATCTTTTATATCTCTCCCTACTATTTTCATGCACTGCGTATCACTAAGGCACTAATTTGAGCAGGGACCTCTGACCTTCATTTATCAACTGCAACAAGTAAACCAAAGGTCACTTCCTTTTGAATTGTGCTACAATTGTCTCAAGTGAGAAGTATGTTTTCCAAGTATTTTCTTAAAAAAGCACCCTGTCATTCATGGAGATACAATTATGATCTGTTTACTTTCGATACAGTTCTTCACTTATATATGGGGTAGTTTATGTGGTCTTTCCCTGTCTCGCTTGCTATCTGAATTCCTTCTAAATTGGACTGCACCAAACTTCACTATTTAAATTTCTTTTCTTTCCTTTTACTGTATGAACTAAAGTTTGCCATTTCTTAAAGTTCGTCATGTTAAGAAATCTTCTGACCTATCTGAAGTCGTGCTCCTAGTGCACTGCCTCTGTCAGGATGTGAAGACTGTACTCTGTTTTCGAGAAACAGAAAAACAGAAAAAAAAAACCAAAACAGTAATTACAAGATATCCTCTTGTAATGTCTTTTGTCTGTGCTGGTTCAGTTTCCTTTATCATGAACTTTAGAATGAAAAGTAATCATTTTATAACTTTGTCTGAAAAATAACATAATTATTTGAAAGATTGTATGCTATGTTCAAAACCATCTGTTAATGTCCTTATAGAAAGACCGTTCATTGGCTCATTCACAGAATAAATATAATTCTTACATAAAATCTTAATTTAAATAAGTGCTTAAATCATATAAAGTTTCTGTTTGTTTGTTTGTTTTTAAATCAATTTATTGCAAAATCTGTTAAGAAATGTCTTCACTGGAGATTTATGCTCAGACTCATTTGAGATTTGCACCTGTGTTAAGTCCACATTCTATTACTAGAGCAATTATATAAACCAGTAGCATTAATTGTAGACACAGCAAATGAAAAAAAAAAAAAAAAAAAAAACACAAGGAAACAGATAAGAGCAAAAAGCTACAGAGAACCTTTACTTTAATATAGTCCCAAACTTCAACTTTCATTAAAAATTTTGTTATAAGTTTAGGTAGTATTTTTTTAAGTTGCTATTTTTTAGCACTTGATAAATTCTCGGTTACAGTAAAGTAAACCATCTCTATTATAGGATACCACAGGCTGTGAAGTTACATGGAAAATAAACAGCTACAAAAAGCATTCTAAAGACTGATCTCTCGAAATAACAAAACTCAGTGACAATAAACTAGGTTGCTAGGAGACTAAAGAAACTGAAAATTTGTTTCCATTTGAAATAAGAATGCTGGTGGCTAAAAAACACTTTCAACTGATTATGAATAAAAGTGTCAGAGGTATTTTTCATGCCAAAGATTATTTGTCTTCCAGAGAAATACAAGCAAATCTTTAGCAGCAGCAAAACTCTTAAACTCAACTCTCAAATTTCACTTAAATAGGAAAATCTTCAAGATTTAAAATATCATTTAAAAATTTGATTATAACTTTAATAGAGTTTGCAAACTTGCACATCAGCTATCAACATTACTGTTCTCTTTCTTACAACTTTTTAGGAGGATCTTTTACTTTCCCATATATGTTGAAAAATGTTAATAAGTATTTTATACATATAAAAGATGACATTTTATCAAGTCATTTATTTTATTTTGATATTTTAAATATTTTTTCATGTATACAAATCTATGTTTAGGGAAGCATAGACATAACTGGAGTTAGCAAAAACCTACTTTCTGATTGTAAAGCTAAATTGAGATGTACACAAATTGCATTATCCTAGCCAGAAATAATGCCAGATTTAGAAACGTATCATAAATTGGCATCTCTCCCTCTCTCCTTCCACCCCATATCAGTTATACTAGCTACTGCTGTTTATACAGTCATTGGAGAAAAGGCAAGAACTGGAGGCAGTGGCAGGTTTACGCCTTAGGTGTAGCAAAATGTCTTCCTTTTAGTCCATTACTAAAAATCCAACATTTTACTTTGGAAGCATGACACTGTACGTCTCTAAGATAGCGTATTTTTTAGTGACAAGTGTAAACTATATGCCTATAACTAAAATACAGTTAAAAAAATGTAACTGTGGCTATCATTCATGGCTTGTTCCCTTCTTCATTCCTTCTGTCTACACGTTTAACTGTAATCTTTTAATTGGCACTCCAAAATATATGTGTATATAGCACAATGATTTACATTAGAAAATTAGATAACAAAGCCTCTGCCTGTGCACCAAGGAAAAAAAGAGATCGGTTTTGTGTTTGTCTTCAGTCTGTGAAAAGCTATACACTGTTCCAATCTATCTTTCAAAAAATTTCCATCTTTAAAGAATGAGGTTGACCTTTAGAATAAGTACTATTTTTTCATGGTGAAGGAATAGACTTTTCATCTAAAGTATATAACGTGTATCTCTGTAAACTAAGGAGGACAAATGAGCACCTCCAGGTGAGGCAATAGGCTTTGAGTTAATGACAGTGATGAAAGTAATTGAAATGGAGAAAAGTTTAATGTCCTCATATGATACTTACACATGGGAGCTGTACTGTACATTTCTGCACAGAAAGGTACAAATTACAAGCTTTTAAAGAAATTTTACTCTACTTGAACTCCGTCCCCAACAACTGTTCAGAAATGTGCATGCTGCCAAAAAGCAATGACATGATTAAGATATGACTGTGAGGCAAGAGTTATTTTTCTCCAATAAGAGAGGTCTTATTAAAGTCAGGTAACAAGACATGATCAGATTTTTGAATTGAATATCTGATTGCAACTTAATACACTCAATTTGAAAATTCACAGTTATGTATTTATATCAACTCAAAATGTTGTTGCAAGAATAAATTGATGTGTTCCTTTTTTTAAATCTTGAACCTGTTCTCGAACTCCTTTATCAAAACGCAAAGCAAAGCGGCGCACTTTTTGCAGTGTATTTAGCCAATGTATCAAAATGCATACAATTATTTGCTGTTACCTGACTTGACACTGCACTGCACTGCCGTGGTGTCAGTTGATAGAGTGTATTATCTAATGTATAGTGCACCAATGATTTGATTATTGCTGAGTAATGGGTGCATGCCTGGGGCTACTCCATGGTGAAGTGCTCTCACCCTTATTGTGTGGAGCTGGGGGTGGGCCATGGGTTGGACATGCCTGCTTATTTGCTCCTGAGACCCAATAGCAGTGATAGATCCACTGATAGAATCATAGAGTTGCTTAGGTTGGAAAATAACATAATGATCAGCAAGTCCAACTTCAACCTAACCATATTACATTAAATCTAACAGTCTTCTGCTAAACCACATCCCTGAGCACCATGTCCAAAGGGATTTTAAACATATTCAAGCATGGTGATTTAACCACTTCCCTGGGGAGTCTATTCATGTGCTTAACAACCCCTTCTGTAGAGAAGTGTTTCCTGATATCCAATCTAAACCTCTCCTGGCACAATTTGAGGCCATTTCCCCTCATCCTGTCACCTGACACCAGTGAGAGGAGACCAACCCCTCTCTTGCTTCAGACAGCTCTGAGATATTTGAAGAGAGCAATATGGTCTCCCCTCAGGCCCCTAAACCCCAGATTAAACAACCAGTTCCTTCAGTCTCTTCTTGTAGGGTATATTCTCCAAGCCCTTCACAAGCCTTGTTGCCCTGCTTTGGACCTGGTTGAGCACATCAATGTTCTTTCTGTATTGAGGTGCTTAAAATGATGGTATGGGGAAGAGAAAATAATGTTTTTCTGTTTCATAACTTTGCTGTTTCCTAACTTACTATCAATAGTTTCCTCTTTTAAATTTCAACTTAGATAAAATTGAACTAAACCTGACAAAGCAACAGCAACAAAAAAATTTGGACTGATTGAGAAAACCTTCTTTCACATAGATCTGAATTATTAATAACACTTTCGACTTCTTTAGGCTCTCAAAATCGAAATCACAAAGAGTTCTAGGAAGAAACTCTTTAGAGACCAAATTTTAACAATATTTTGCTCAGAATATCACAAATAACATGATCTTGAATATTTTAGTAGAATAAGAAGCACAGAAGTTAATAAATTATTTAGGAAAATGCTTGTAGATGAGTTGTCTAAGCTGAGGAAGCTGTGGTTTCATTCCATTTTAGAGATCTGCAGAATATAAAGATATTACTTAAATGAAATTTCAAGACAGAACTTATTTCTCAGAAGGATGCCTGCAGGGTAAGAAGGATAACAGGAAGCATAACAGTCCTACAGAAATCAACAGTTTCTGAAATATGAAAGGTTTTCTATGGAGAATCATAGAATCACAAGGTTGGAAAGGACCTACAAGATCTCTAGTCCAACCATCCTCCCCCTACCATTGCTACCACAAGCTAGTAAACCATATCTCATAGTGCATCAGATGCCTCCTGAACACCATGAGGGATGGCGACTCCCTGGGCAGGCCATTCCAGTGCCTGGCCACTCTCCGAGAGAAAAAGTTTTTCCTTATATCTAACCTAAATCTCCTTCGGTGCATCTTGTGGCTATCTCATTGAATCCTGCTTGTTGCTTGGGAGAAGAGGCTAAAACCCTCCTCATCACCTCCCTTCAGAAAGTTGTAGAGCACAATGAGGTCTCCCTTGAGCCTCCTCTTCTCCAGACTATACAGTCCCAGCTCCCTCAGCCACTCCTCATAGGACTCACATAATTTGATTGATTTTAAGAAAAGAATAGGGTGAAAAAAGCAGCAGATACCAAAGTTCTGAGAAAGGTAAAGAAAAAACAAAAAGCCAAACAAAAACAACAACAAACTGGTACCTTTTATCCCTTTATTCTAGAACTATAATTCCTGAAGGTGTTACTTCACCACTTCTACTGGCAGAGAAGGCCATGCATAAGGTTCAGAAATCATATTTTAAGATTGTTCTCTAATAAAGAACTTACTGTGAGGGTTTAGAGATGTATATAGAAACACAATCTTGTTTTATTTATCTTCTTCCTTTTGGTTGCCTCTAATTAGAATGCCACTATTTCTCAAATCCTGTATGTTAGGTGTTAGTATTTCTTTTTTATTTGTCACACTGTGTTATGGTGTTTTTGTGATATCACCATCTCATTTTCTTATTTTGTTCTTCCATTCCTTGTCGTGTTTAATTTTTTCACATTTGTTTTCATATGTAAATTAATGAGAGGAGAAAAACTCTCTCAGAATTATTTAAATGTAAATCAAAATTTATATTAATAAAAAAGAAAGAAAGGCAAAGTAGTAGAGTATACTGTAGGAAATGAAAAATTACTAACTTGTTTAAGAGTGAACAGAGAGTGAAGTAGGGGTGAAAAAGCAGAGGCAGTATCCTCCGACATGCAGTTCTTCCGCATGATGTCTCAAAGAGTGGAGTGTTAGAAAGTGTGTTTTTGGTGACAGTTAATAAGAGACTAAGCTTCAAAGCTTCCTATCTTTTATTCTTATCCATGAACTCCTGGATTATGTTTTTCATGACTTCTGTTTATTCTTACAAATATTTCACTAACCTAGATAAAACCTGATTTTCTAGCTTTCTGTGAGAAACAAAAGTAGAAAGAAACAGTGGATTCAGGCACACATCCTTTCTGTACTTTTATAACCACAGACCCACAACAGTTTTATAACGTTTCATCTTCGTTCTCTATCTCAGCACCTTACTGGCAATGTCCAAAAGTCATATAATTTGAACGTACTAGAAATGGGTAAATTACTGTAATACAGTCTGCTACCATGCAGACCTGTTATGCTTCATAAATTTGCTTTAAGTCTGAGGTGACTGGGGTGATGACAGATTAGAACCACAAGTAAATCAACCTCGTTCTTTTTCTACTTCACAGAATGAATACTGAGAGGAAGAAATGGCTTACACTAGAGTGGAGAAGGCTGTCAAGACATAAGGATAATATATTAAGAAAAATACATACTTGAAGAAAAAGCATATATGAAAACTTAAAAATGCTTAGCTAATTGCTAAACTTGTTTTAAAGAACAAAGAATTGTTATGGTAAAAGGCATTCCCTTCACCATAGAGATGATGGGATATGTATTCTAGGTGCGCTTTTCTCTCTCTCCTTTTACTTCCTTTTGTCCAGCCAGATTATCCTGGCTCAGCACAGAATTGGTAATATGATTTATAATAGGATCTTAAGTTACCCGAAGTCTTCATCAGAACTTAGTGGGTTTGTGATCTACACTGATGTTCAGAACATCAGTAATCATCTGGAAGACTTAGGCCCTATGTCCAGGGGCAGAAACAGAAAAGATAACAACTGAAACCTAACTTTTTATCTCTACTTCTTACTAAGCACTTCATAAAATTCAAGTATTTTGAAGCACTTTCAAAGGTTAATGTACTTACTAATTACTTGGTAAATTATATCAGGTTGCTCCAAAAGTATGTCTCCAACAGATACAGAGAGCGCAATAACACTATTTGATAGAGCAAATTTACAGCTACAGAACACTGTTTTTCCACATGGTCACCACCATGAGCTATACATTTTTAACAGTGATGTACGAGAGCCTTCATGCTGTTCTCATAAAAATGTGCACCAGTGGAATGGATCCATTGTTGACACTGCTCAAAAGCACAACCCACTACCTCATTGCACCCTGTTTGGTTTCCATAAACATTAACCAAGCATCAGTGAATGTCAGTGGGTCAATTTTTTTCTGCACAGAGGAATTCAGTAACACACCTCTGCTTCAGATTCACTTTCATGTCAGATACCATTTTTTCTGACTGCTCCTCCACTGTCACATGTTGCACATGTAACAGAATATTGATAGGAAAATTCCATCTCTTCTGCCATACCTCCAACATCCACCTCTGACACTGTGGGCCAACAGAGTGAAATAAGTGATACTATTTCCAGAACAGCCATCTAGCTTAGAAATGGAGTCCATCAAAAACATTTTACATCTGATTTCTGATTGCTTCACTGTTAAAGTGGATACTGTTGAACATGGCAAGGTATAATTTAGCTTCAGTACAATACAGTACAAACAATACTAGTTCCTATTTAGAATCAGGACAGAGTATCCTTGTTAAATAGGCTGACAAATCAACGTAAGATAATTATATACTGATCTTTTCAAATGTATATATAATGATCAGTATCTGAAAAGCTGCAATGGGCAATAGCCTTTGAATTTTTTAGTGTAGTGACTAGCCTATTCCTACTCCTTTCTTTATTAGACAAACTCCTTACAAAATAGCAGAAACAAAACAGTAAGCATGAAAATATTTTTCTGTCTATTTATGTAGACACATACTTTTCTTCAATATTGGAAGACACTATGCTCTGCTGTATCCCTGTCTAAGTACTTTCTCCTGACATTATCTTTCCTCATCAAGTTGTTCTGTGTTGTCTATGAGAGTTAGCAACATGTTAGTTTCTTAAAGAATGCCTTTCTTTAAACTGATAGTAAGTCAGTGTTCTCACTTCTACATTGTATGTTCTTTGCAGTGTTTGCTCTTAATACTGAAGATGAAATATTAGCTTTTTTTCTAACCCTAATATTAATCCACTTGTAACACGAATTTACATCAACCCTTCCTCCCCCACTCTACCTGAGTTTTAGCAGTTATTAGTGTTCAGGGACCATCATTTCTAAGAGTAATATTGTTTGGCATAATGATATGAGACTTAGAAATGCTAACACAGCATGAAATTCTCATAATTCTAAATTCAGGTTTGAATAGGTTACTAATTTCAAATATTATTCTACTATTAGTGCATCAGCGGAAAATTATTTTCTTTTTATACTAATGTCATGGAGTTATCTCTAGATCAGAGTCCTTGACAGGAGCACAAGCACAGGAGACAAAAGAGAGAGGAAAAAAAAGCTACCCCACATTTTAGCAGCACGGTGTGGCCGGCCCCAGACCTTGCCTAACAAGGCAAGGCAAGTAGCGGGCCATGCACGCTGGGATAGAGCGAGAGGGGGAAGTGCAGGGAGATAGCATATGGGTCTAACAATAAGAACAAGAACAAAAACAGTGGCAACGATCTGAGGAGGAATGGTAATTTACTAAATCCAACAAAATCAAACAAAATGAGAGTGAAACAGTGTCCAGGTACAAGGCCTTACGCTAATACACTGCAGAGTAAGCACGTGCTTTTCTCCATGGCAAACTGAGAGAGCTCAATCAGCGAGAGGGAGAGCCTCAACCTTTTGTCTTCTGCAGGCCAGGTCCTCTGGGAAAGCCACTCCTTCCCTCCCTTCCAAGAACCTAAAATGTCCAAAAAAGGCAGTCCATGGAACCAGAACATTAATTCTTTTACTCCCACGGTTTTACATAATGTTCTAATGTGAAATACCAACAACAAAAATCACAAACCCACAACAATTAAATATTAATTAACAATATATTAAATAATTAAAAGATGTCTATACAGAAAAATAACTTTTTTTTTAATATGCACATATATATATACATATTTAACTTAAGGTTGAAATCTATCCAAACTTTTATGTATAATTCCACATTTAAATTTAATATCAGTAAAAAGGAAAAGGATCTATTAGAATTTTTGAGTGAACCTACTAGATTGCATGAAGAAGCAACTCTTGCTGAGATACTTGAAGAAGTGACTTGTGTTCTTCAGATTGTAAACATAATAAAGGGATGAATGTGAGCCAGTTATGTCCCCAGATGGCCAAGAAGGTTAGTATCATCCTGACTTGTGCCAGAAAGAGTGTAGCTAGCAGGAGCAGAGAAGTGATTGTCCCCTTGTACTTGGTTGTACTTGTACTATGTACTGAGGCCATATCCTGAGTACTTTGTTCAGTTTTGGACCCCTCACTGCAAGAAAGGTTAGTTGAGGCCCTGGAGCATGTCCAGAGAGGGGCAATGAAGCTGGCGAGGAGTCAGGGGCACAAACATTGTGTTGAGTGGCTGAGGGAAATGGGATTGTTTGGTCTGGAGAAGGCTCAGGGGAGATGTTTTAGCTTTCTATAGCTACCTGAAAGGAGTCTGTGGCAAAGTGGATGTTGGCCTCTTCTCTCAAGTAACTAATGATAGGACATGAAGGAAGAGCCTTAAGTTGCGCCAGAAGAGGTTCAGGTTGGTTATTAAGCAGAATTTATTCTCCAAATGAGTGGTTAGGAATTTGGACAAGTTGCCCAGGGAAGTGGTTAAGTTACTGTCCCTGGAGATGTTAAGGAAAGAGTAAGTGTTGTACTAAGCAATATGGCTTAGTGGGCAGTGTTGGTGGTAGGTAGACAGTTGAACTAGATTATCTTAGAGGTTTTTCCCAACCTTTATGATTCTGTGGATCTATGATTCTATGCTAATGGCTGCAGATGGCAGCCCTGATTGAAGTTTAAATTTTGGTTGGGCATATTGAAGACAAGTAAAAGGACAACAACCCTGGATTTTAGAATAACAAAGTTTAGTACACTCAGAACCCAGCTGGGAAGCGTTAATGGAAGACAAACAAGCTTGTAAGTTGTAGGAGTTAAAGAAAAGCTTCCTGGAAGTGGAATAGCAGACTATCCCCTGCAGTGAGAAAGAAAGAAGGCAAATCAGGGGACTATGCACTAGTTTAACTAGTGATCTTTTAGATGTGCTAAAAATAAATAAATAAATAATAAAAATAAATTGTGAGCAGGAAGGAGAAGCACAGGAAATACATTATAGACCAGGCCCTGGGCAGCCTGGTCTAGCGTTGAATGGGGAGGTTGGTGGCCATGCATGTTGCAGGGGGGTTGGAGATTCATGATCCTTGTGGTCCTTTCCAACCCTGGCCATTCTGTGATTCTGTGATTATCCCATTGCTGAGCAGGACAGGAAAACTAATTACTAACTAGACAGATGTTCTCAGTCTCTCTGTGATTCTGTAATACTTTTTTTTGTTGTTATTTTTACTGGTGTGTCTGGACTCAGATCACAAGAATATGTAGCTACAATAAAGGAAACATACTAGAAATGGAAGAAGGGCTTGACTGTGGCCTCTTTCAAGGGCTCAATTCTGTAAGAATAAATCTACAGGCCCAGATGGAACCCAATCTGGGGTAGTAAGTGACTGTCATAGTTGCAAGTTCCCTGCAGTTAGTCTTTGAGAAGTAGACATCAGAGGATGCTCCTGATGACTGAACAAGTGCAAATGCTTTATTTGTTCACAAGAAGGGCCCAAAAAAGGACCCAAAAAATTACAGGCCCATTAGTCTTGCCTCAGTCTCTGGGATAGAAATTGAACAAGCTCTCCTGTAAACTACTGCAGGATAAATGGAGCAGGTGATTTGGAAAAAGGCAGCAAGTTTACCAAAGGAAACCTGGTCATCTTCTACAAAAATGTAATATTTTCTGCTAATATGGAAATAAACTAAACTGGTGGACCCTAAATTGGTTGGTGAGGTGAACACATCAGAATGGAGAGCCATCTTAGAGGCAGACTTGGTAAGAACTTTCTGAAGCTGACCAAAGGCAAGTGAAATATCTTGCATCTCGGACAACATAGAGCTCAGTACAGGGTAGTACAGTGTACAGTAGTACCTCTATGTGGCTAAGGAGCAGCTCTGCTAGAAGGAACCTGAGCATCCTGGTCAACAAACTGAATATGAGTCATCAGTGCTCTATAGCAACAAAGT
Source organism: Lagopus muta (assembly GCF_023343835.1). NCBI lineage: Eukaryota > Metazoa > Chordata > Aves > Galliformes > Phasianidae > Lagopus > Lagopus muta. The sequence goes on along the minus strand of NC_064472.1, from coordinate 47,351,626 downwards.
AGGTTGATTGATTTTGGGGACGCTTGCAACTTGGAATATTTAATGAGGAATATTTAATGACTCTATGGTTCTGTGAAATCAGATCCTGGGATACATTTGCAAGGGCTTTATTAACAGAGGTAGAAATGTGATCATCCCATTCTACACTGTGCTTGTTCATTCACACCTGCAGTAATGTATCCAATTATTATCACCACAACACAAAAATGTGTGATTGAAAAAGGGACCATGAAGGTTATAAAGAAGGACAAAGTATCTGCCATATGAAAAAACTGAAGAGCTAAGTTTTTCCATCCTGGAGAAAAAAAAATTCAGCCAGGACCAAGACCTCACTACAGTACCCTAATATTTAAAGATATTCCATGCTGAAAAGAGCATGGAAGCTTTCTGTTCACAAGGAGATGTGTATGAAATGGCTAGAGAACTGTGTGGCAGCCTCAGAATAGTGTACGGTCCTTTGATAATGGAAATTGTTAGTAGTATTTGCATTTTTGTTTTCTTGGTTGTGCTTTTGCTATTGCTTTGGTTTTGTTTGTGTGTTTTGCTTTATTTGAATATCTTCACATGACCACATTATATTCCATGGTGTTCTGTGTCCTCATTTCAGCCAACATGGAGTTGATTTTTCCTTCATACTGTCTGTTATGATGTTATATTTTGACTTCAGGAGAAAACCAATGTTGATAGCGCACTGATGTTTTAGTTGTTGCTGAGCAGTGCTGTACAGAGCCAAGGACATTTCAGTTTCTTAGCTTCATGTACTGTCCTGCCACTGAAGGGTCTGAAGGGGCAGAAGGAGTTGGGAAGGATTAGACAGTTGACCTAAACTGCCCAAAGAGATATTCCATTCCACACGACACTATGTGAAAAAAGACTTGAAAATGAGGGAGAGTTGATCAGATGGGAGCAACACCTGCTTGGGGACTGGCTAGACCTCAGTTGGCTGAAGTCAAACAATTGCTCATGAATCACTTGTTTTATATACATATATACTAATATCAAATCTATTGTTCTTTGTTTTTCTTCATATTTCTACCTTAGCAAATAATTTTTATCTGAAATCACAAATCTACTTTGTTTTATTCCTGATTGTCTCCCATATCTTACTGGAAAAGGGGGAAATGAGGAAACAGTCGTATGTTTCTTAGCTTTCTGCCGAGTTAAACCTCAACATTATGATGTCACTTAATTGACAGTGTTAATATCTGTTCTTTTTTCATTGTCGGTGGCAGTGGTTTGCTGGTTAGCTGTTTTTCTTTTCTTCCTTCCTGTATGTCTTTAGTGTATTACTCAAGCATTTCACATTAAGAACTTTTAAGGGAAGGCTCTTATAGTTCTCAAAACACCCTGTTAAAATCTGCTTTTACAATCAACATTGTTTTACTTTGTTCTACAAAGTGTCTAAGAAGAGAACCAAATGTACTAGAAAACCTGGAGTAATGTAACAGCAATAACAAAAAAAATCATGTGGAGAGATAGGCAAACTTATGAAAGGATAGTTGGGTATACAGGCAGTTAAAGCTTTCACTTACCTATATATTGCAATCAGTAAGGATCATGTGTAATGCAAGTAGTAGAATGCCAGGAACTTTTCATCTGCACATGTTTTTCAGAAATAACTATTATGTTGTCTGATAATAACAGACTGATCTTTCTGGTTCAGTCCAGAAGGAAAGAGACTACAAAATTCCCTAGACTGGTGGTGGCTAGCCTAATTGTTTAAGATAATGGAAAAACTAGTCATTATGTTGACTCAGGCAGAGTCCCATAGCAGCATATTAAAGGGGCTCTTTCAAGTCCCAGACAAGATCCATCCAGGGAGGAAGCATATCCATCCTGGTATCGTTGCTGGCCCCAGTTCTCAGCACCTGCACTAACCAAGAGATTTTTTTTTTTTTTTTAAATAAGCAACAACAACAACAACAAAACTAATTATTTTGTTAAAATACTATGTTAGAAAAAAAAAAAAAAGTGTAATATTTTAAAACTTGGTGGAGTTTTCTGCCCAGTCCTAATAAGCAGATAATTTAATTGAAGTGCACCTACAGTGCAATTCGCTTTTGCTTTGCTGTTGCAGTTTGTAATGTGATTTGATAAGAATAGTTTCCTCTGCTCTTCATTTCTTCCAATACAGTACTTAATTCAGTGATTCTTATCATGTACTGTAGTAGGCACATTAACCAACAGGGGTCACATTTACTTGCTCTACTGGAAAAGAACTTTTAGTTGAAAGTGCTTTAACAGTTCAGAACCCGCTGTGAAACATATGTGAAGAAACATCAGCCACCTACATGTGTTAGGAATGTAAGGAAGACTAAAAGACTGTTGTACAAAGTGCCAAAATAATTGCAACTTAATGAGGATCTTCTTGAGGCAGAAAATGACCTCTCATTCCAGTGTCAGTGAATTTTCACTCCATCAAGTGCCTCAGAAATGAATCAGTAAGAAAGTAAGAACACAAGGAATAACCCAATTCTACTGAACAGCATTTTTTATTAACTGTTGAATTCTGCTAGGTGTGGGTTATAATTTTTATTTTTTTTTTCAGTGTAAAATATTCAAAGTACCTATCAGTGAGCTGGCTTAGGATTCTCGAACTTCCAGCAAGGCTGAGGAAAACAGTTGTTAAATAATCAAAAATTCCTTTCTAGTGAACTAAGTTGAAAGAAATCCTGCAGCTTTTGCTGTAGAATAAATCAGTGAACTCAAGCTTGTTTAGGGAGCACTGCATATTGTAGACTCTGGTGTTTGCACTAGCTTAATTTGTCTTGACTTTTGATTGACAGCAAAACCTAACTTGGTTGAAGTGTATATGGTTCTTTACAATTGTGTCAGTTTTAGCTGGCACAGTTTTTCATGAAACATGATTAACAAGTCTTATGCTTTAATCTACACATGACCAAATTTCTTCAGAAGAAATTTCACTTATTTAAATAGATGTTGCATTGAAAAGTAAGCATAGACAGGACTTATGGATTCTATTACCGATTCATTTAAAATGTAAGCTGAAGGGTGCATTAAAGTAAGCATAATCTTGGAGTTGTTGATTGGCTTTCCTTTTCTATGTATTGTAATGCATTTTAGATGAGAAAAGTACAATTAATCATGCATTACATATATACTAGGCAATTATTAGCTCAAACTAACTTTGCACAAGGAAGTTGGAATTTTCATTAACTGTTAATAAATTCCTAAGATCAATTTTCACTGATGTTCCACCAGTTCAATTTCTTTTCCTTTTTCTTTCCTTCTCTTATTCTTTTTTTCCTAAGTCCTCTTAGTAGAATTTCATTTGATGGTTTGTACAGAGTTTTATTTCTGTCAGCACAAAAAGAAAGCTAGAGTAAATGTCAGAGGTTCAATATCAAGTTTAATGTTATCAAAAGCAATTCTGCTTCTGGACGAATTGTAATCATAGAATCATAGAGTCAAAGAAAAGCTTAGGTTGGAAGAGATCTTAAAGATCACTGAGTTCCAATCCTTCTACTGTGGTAGGGCTATCCAGGACCCAATCCAACATGGCCTTAAACAATTCTAGGGGCTCAGCACACACAACTTCTCTGGGCAGCCTCACTACTCTCTAAGTAAAAAAAAATCATCTTAATATCTAACCTAAATCTGCTGTTTTTTAAAGCCTTCCTCCTTATTCTGTCACTCTCAGACCATGCAAAATTCTGCCTGCCTCCTGCTTATAAGCTCTGAGTACTGTAAGGCAGTAATGAAGATTCTTTAGAGTCTTCTCCAGGATGCACAGGGCCACTTATGTCAGCCTTTCTTCATAAGAGAGGTTTTCCAGCCCTCTGATCATCTTTGGGCCCTCCTCATGACTCACTCCAACATCCCCACATCTTTCTTTTATTAGGGGCCTCAGACTTGAACACAGTACTTCTGACGGGGCATCATAAGGGCACAGAGCAGGAAAGAGGGAGACAATATCTTCCCTCTACCTACTGGCCACTCCTCTTTTGATGCAGTCCAGGACACAGTTGGCCTTCTTGGCTGCAAACACTCACTCTTCTCATTCAATATTTTCATCCACCAGAACCTCCAAGACTTTTTCAGTAGTGCTACCCTTAAGGAGTTCTTCTCCCAGGATGTACACATACCTCTGATTGCCCAAATACAAGCGGTACACATTGTAATTGGCCTTGTTGAATCTCAGACTTTTCCTTCTTTAACATAACATTTGCTAAAAACAGACAAAATCCAATTCTTAGATCATTCTTAGATC